>NC_056737.1:1471593327-1471618327 GCF_019279795.1 Protopterus annectens
ACATCACATATAGCAAGTTATTTTCATGGATCACCTCATCTCAACGGTGATTATCAATAATGCAACCAGGCCATACAAAGACAACTTGACAAGTGGCATAAAGCATTCCTGCTAGTTATACAACTTGCAAATTAATATTGCGTGCTTGGAAGATTTGTGAGCCTGTATTTTTATTTATTTATTACTTGTATTTGTGCTTGCTTAGCAAAGTCCAGATCACTGCATTGTCCAGTATAATAGCAGGACAGCAACATGCCCTTAAGGTAACAAAATGAGGTGGAGTTCTTTATCTAATCTTTTAACAATTTGCATAATATATTAGTCATTAATGCAAAATCATACATCAAAAGGCTTTGCTTTTGTTTGCATAAAAGCTTAGCTAAAAACATCAGATTTGAAGAATGCTTTAAATGTTTCCCATGCAGGTTTGTCATTCGACTTGACAAGGACAGCCTTACACACAGAACTTAGTTTACAACCCCCAGACAGCATGTACACACACCACCCCCATGGTCATTTTTTTTCTGTCTGCAGATGATTGCAATATGAGAAATAAAACCACTGTAGTTCTGTCAACATAGTTATACTACCTGAAATGATGGACATTGTCGGAGTTAAGAGAAGAAATAAAAAACAGAGTGACAATGTGTCTGTGTGTGTATGTATCGGTGCACGTGTGTGTGTGTGTGTGTGTGTGTGTGTGTGTGTGTGTGTGTGTGTGTTTGAAAAGATTAACCAAAAAAGTAATGACTAGTTTGGTAGTGACTTTCTCAGTGAAGCAATGTAAGAACTAAAGATCCCATTTCATGGCAGTTTTGCTTTCAGCGAACATTACCAGTGATATCAGTTGAATATAGAATTGCATGTGTGGCTCTGGTATCCACCAATGGATTTGTATTCATGAAAGTAGTGTATAGTTGCTATTTTTAGTTCTTTGCATGATCTGTGATTTACTTAAGCATTTCAGAGTTATGCCCTTAAAGGGATATAAACAGTGAGCTATAGATAAGTGCTGTAATGCACTATTAACTGAGCTACAGAAAATTAATCTGACTTATTAAGCCATTATAGTTCTCTGCAAGTATTAGACTAGGTCTTGAATAGGAGAAAGCATTTCAACAGCATTGTTAAAAAAATGTGTCTTGTTCCCACTTATTTGAAATTGTATTGAGTTTTACTTTGTTCTCAAAAGAAATGAAGACTTATAAAAATATTTTATACTAAATTCACAGTTGTTAGATATAGTAGTGTATTCCTTCAATATAATAAAATGGTAAACACCTATAAAAAGATGCATTTGCATGCTAATATGCAGCTTTGTGTAAAATACATTTGTGTTATTTATTTTTTCTTTCTTATTTATTACTTAGTGTGCAACCTCAGTATCTTCCTTATAGATACTTTAACTTCTACTCCAAAATCTTACTATGGGACAGTTCTAAAAGCACTTCCTTAAGATGAAGCAATACTTGAATTTAGTAAAATATTTCTTGCTAGGCTAAATGAACATGCCCCCAAGAAAGAAAACAGTTGAACTGAATGTTGCTTCATGGCTGTCATATAAAATTAAACAACTAATGAGACTAAGGAACAAAGCCTTGAAATCATGGCAAACAAAAAAAAAAAATCAGGAAAATGTAAAATACTTTAGCATCTCAGAAGTACAGTCAAGTATAGCATATAACTGGGTAGAAATAGTCAATACACTTGCATGTGTGAAACTCACTAAAGCAATACAAAATTCTTTTGGCATCCTTCACAAACTTACTAAACATAATCACATCCATCACCCGCAGCTCACCAAGAAAAAACAGCTGACAAATTTAAGTCAGTTTATACAATCCATCACCTAATAAAAAATCACAAGCCTGGCTGCAAACAGTCTTTTACCAGAATATCTAAAGGTAGCTGCCAAGAGCCTTGCCTAACCAAAACCATCCTAAGAAACAGATCCATTAATGACTATCATGTCCCCACTAATGGAAAAAGGCATATATAGTGATTCTTCACAAAGGATCATAGGAGATTACTAAGCTGTCAACCTGGAGGTCATTTTAAGCCTAGCCTTTTCAACCCAATGTAATACCGTAGCGGTACTAGTCAATACCCAAGATTGCATTTAGTGATGACTGCCCATGTCCAGGAGAATTGTGGGCACTATCCTCAGTAAGAATTTACGGTACCCCATCCATTCACCCAGGTTTCTCTTGAACAGTGTCATAGATGTTCTCTGTTTCACAGGAATTGGTAGCCTGTTCCAAAGATGTGGCAATCTCTGTAAGGTAAATCTGCCTCTCCAGCATGTCCTATTTACATTGCAGGCCATATTTAAGTCCCTGGAATGGATAGTTCTAGACCCATTTGATTTATGGATAGGAAGTAAATTCATTAGGTTTGGGTCTTGGGTTGCTCTGTAGGCCAGGCATAGGTCTCCCCTTAAAAGTGTATATGATACGGAGTGTAGTGACAGGGACTTTAGTCGGTCCATGTAAGGCACATGTGGAGGCCCTTGATTTTCTTTGTTAGAAATCTCTGAGGTCTCTCTAATTGCTGTAGATGCTTAGTATGGCAGATACTAAATTGGGCATTATACTCAACTATGGGCTGGATAAGTACTGACTATGGGGGGGGTTATAATTTCTTGTGCTCTTGAGGTGATGCCTTTACTAATCAAGTGAGCTAAATGAGAAGCTTTCCTTGCAATGGTAGATACATGGCGGTTGAAGCTAAGGTTGTGGTCAACCTGTGATGCCAGGTCCCTTACCAGTTCATGGGTACTTAGGGTATTGTTACTGATTTGATAATATGAAGGGATATTGTTTATGCCAAAGGGAATGATGATGTATTTCTTTACATTCAGTTTGAAACTGTGACTAATACACCATTCGTTGGTCTGTTTGAGGCCATCCTGGAGTGACACCATTTGTGGATTCAATGACTGTACCTAGTTTACAGTTGTCTGCAATCTTAGTCAGCCACAACCCTTTAGTTTTAACCTGAATTTCTGAGAAGTAAATACCAAACAGTAGGGGGCCCAGCACTGACCCTTGTGGCACCCTGCTAGTAACAGGTCTGCTGGTTGATGTGGAGTCACCCACTTTGATAGTGTGTGTCCTGTTTGTGAGCTAGGTGGCAACCCATCTTACTAAGAATGGGTTTACATTCAGTTTGCTAAATTCATCGGCAATGCCTGAATCTGGGATTGTGTTGAAAGCCTTTGCCAAGTTGAGGTGTGTTGTGCGCTCAGATTTGCCGTCATCAATGGCCTTGGTCACACTTTCAAAGAAATATGCCAGATTTAATAGGCAGGATCTGCCCTTCATGAAGCTGAACTGGGTAGGGTTCAGGGTTTGGAAGTTACCTATGTCTTTATTTATGAGGTCTATAATGATACATTCCATGGCCTTACAGATGAGGCTGGTCAAGCTTATTGGTCTGTAATTCCCTGGGACTGTTGCTAGTCTACCTTTGTGGAGGGGAATAACTTTAGCTGTTCTCCATTCCACAGGAACAAGCACTGTGGATAGGCTGTGACTGAAAAGGGTACTTAGTGATGATGCTAGTTCATGTTTTAGCATGTTTAGAGGACAGTCTGGGATGTCATCTGGTCCCATAGAGGCATGTTTTTTGTCTTGGACAGGGCTTTGAGAACCTGCTATTCACATATGTAAGGTGGGGGATATTTGGGGGAGGGTTTGTTGTATGTTAGGAGGGAATAAGGGAGTAAAAGTTTCACCAAACCTATCCACAAGCTGGTTTGCTATCTCTGTGCCGTCAATGTGTGTGTGATACTGTTGGCCACCAATTCTGCACATGCCTGGGTCCTACCCTTTAGGTTACATACATAGCTGTAAAAGGCATTATGGTCATCATTGGCAGTACTTGCTAGGTTTCTCTCGAAGGAGCTGTTGGACGATTTTACAAGTTGTCTTTTTTGCCTGTTAAGGCTGAGGGGGGTGCTTTTCCATTGTTGGGTCCTTGTCTTTGTTCTCTTAGACAGCAACTTTTTGATTTTATAGTAGAGTTTGTTGATGCTGAAAGTCCATAATGGCAGCTCGATTTTACGTGGGTCTTTGATTCTATCTGGTACAGCCAAGTTTATGCACTTATGCAAGTGATTGTACAGGGCTTTAGTGTAAGTTTTGGCTCCTGGATGCAAACACTCTCCTTATGTCATGGAATAAGTAAGTACAGCCTCAGACACACACCCTTGCTTAGCTGTGCTTAGCTAAGCTCAAATGGAAGCCGTGGAGCTCCAATGTGCTTATACCAAGCATGACAAACCCCCTTTACATGTCAGCTGCTTCTCCTGTTTTCACCACTGAATTATAGCTCCTACACAGTTAGGTCCATCCAGACAATGGTCTCCCATTTTGCTATTCAGTAAATTTTGCTCATTTGCATACCCCAGTGCCGTAGTCCCTTGTTACACCACTACACCAGAGCTTTTCTCCTTAGCAACCAATGTTACCTGTCATTGTTTTGGTTCTGCATGCTACCCACTATAATGACAAAATGTAGATTTCACTTATAATTGTCTTTTTACATTTTTTTTTTTATTTTCTGCACAATCTCGTCTATGTGTCGCTAAGTTACGCTTAAACGGCCAAAATTGGCCAAAAACAAAAATACTTTTATTTTTATTATTTTGCAACTGTTTTCCATGCCAATGGCCATTGACGTGCCTACTAGTCATAATACATGCGTTACTATGAGCTGTCATGCCCCCGTTTTGATTTTAGCAGAAATGTATATGGTTAGTAACCGAATACATTTCTGCAACAGACACTGCTCTGTCATGAATGCCTGCCTGCTTACTGAATTGCTAATTCACCTCATTTGCATGGTTTTCACCAGCAAATGAGGTAATTAGCATTATTCAGGGGTGTCCGGCCATATTCCATGAAGAAGCTGCTACACTATTCTGGCATGGCAAAATTCCTTTATTGAATCCCAGGGTATGTAAAGGCCATCTTTTCATAAGTGCAACTATTTTGCAGAATCGCAAATAGTATGTGCATTGGCATGCAGTGGTCAAACGCGGTTGAGCAGAGTCATGTTTAAAGCATTATAGCAGAGCTGCAGACTGTGCAGCATCTAAAACTGTTTAATTAAAAAAAAAGTTTAGAACAGTTTCATATAGGGGTATCTTTTTGTGAATACACTGATTGTTTAGTTAAAGAATAGAAAGGGGGTGATAGCAAAGATTGAAAAAGGGTAGACAAACAAAGAGAACACACAAAGAAACATAAAGAGGGTTTGAGCTGAATGAGGTGGGAGAGGATAGGATCTATGACTTTTTTGGGGTTAGACCCCCTATTGTGTAGATGTTTTTTCTAAGTTGTTCGTGTTGGTGGAAAGTAGGGAAAATGGCAAGGGAGGAAGAGCTCAGGAAGTCTGAAGTGTGAACTGAATCCACAGAACCTCAAACATATCTACGGCCAGTTCGTGTTGCAGTGGAGATCCATGGTGTTGAGGGGGTAGGGGGCTGTGTTGATGATCCTGATGCTCGGGGTCCATTATTACTGCAGACAGCTGGTCATTATTAGTCATAGTGTAACTAGAACTGGGAACTGAAGTGGCAGCATTAGCCACTTCACCACCAGATTTGTGCCTAATCATATTATGCAGAATGCAACAGGCAATGAACATTCTACATGTAATAGCTGAGTCATACTGACGGGCACCTCCCCACTCATGAAAGCACCTGAAAAGGGCTCTTCAGGAGGCCGACCACCATCTCAATCACAATACAAGTTTGGGACAGGGATGTTTTATATTTCTCCTCTACATTGCCAGATGGATTTCTCCTTGGAGTAATGAGCCATGCCACCAGTGGATATCCAAAATTTCCTTGCAAAAAAAAAGTAAGAAAAAGATAAAAGAAAAAAAAAAGAGAGAAAGAGGAAGGAAGCCAAAACAAGAAAATATAGATTAATGTACAGCAATTACCTTTAACATTAACAACTACATACTTTAAAAAAATTCCACTTACCAATAAGATGCCCACTGAGTATCCTACCATACAGGAAAGTTGGCAGATTCAGCTACTGTGCCAGATGTGAGAACCATGTGCACTGCTGGGATGCAGGGCAGAGACTTTGGTGATTCAGTCCCACTGAATTGCACACTACCTGGTAACTGATGGAATGAAAGCCCTTCCTTTTGCAGTACTGCTCACCCTACGGACCAGGAGAGGCCCTAATTCTGACATGGGTGCAATGTATCACACAGAGTACTCAGGAAAATGTCCCATCACATAAAAGGCACACATAGTCTGAGCTTCATCCCAAGGTGACACTGGAAAATAGATGTACTGAACTACGTATGCCAAGACTACATCCTGGAACTCCTTCAGTATCCTTGAAACAGAAGCCTGTGTGAGATCTCCAAGGTGTCCCTAGACTTTTAGTGGAATGTCTCCATAGCAAGTATGGTGAGGGCTATACATATTTTGGTGTCCACAGGAATAGAAAATCCATGCATTCCTCCACCACCCCTATGGGGGACAAACATGCCCTTCAATACCCTTATATTGTCCCTGTCCACTCTAAATCTATCAAGGATTTCCTGATTATCAATGTTACAATGAGTATCCCTTTGCCTATATTACTGTCTTCTTGGTAGATGAGCGTTGCCTGGTGCAAGTGGTTTTGGCCTGGGCAAGACAAGCAACTCTGGCCTATAAATAGCAAAACTAGCTGCAAGAGATAGCATTTTCACCAACTGCAACTCCAATATTTTTGATAACCTTCCTCTTTACATTTCATTTGAGGACACTGTGAATTGGCATAATTGGCCTCTATGTATTGTGGCTTAGCTGCACCAGTCTGTACTCATCCCCAAATTGCATAATGCATTTGCTCTACTGCCTATGAATGTTAGAGCTATTCTGTTGTTTCTTGGAACACAGGAAGGCAGGAACACACTGAAGATAAATTGTCATATTTCCTGGGTATTCAAGACTGTTTCTATCTTCCTTTTTAGTTTTTGACTATTGTGCACGTGTTTTTGTCAGATTTTCATCACCGTTCACTAAATCATTTTGGTGTACAAAATACATCCATTTCAATATGTCTGTAATGTTGAATAGACTAAAATATTTATTTATTTATTTTACATTTGTTGCCCGGGATAGTCTGACTGGATACATGCCCATTTTCAGCGGAGGTCCATGGAGAAAAGATCCAAACAAAACATACAGAAAAATCATACAGAAAAAATCATATAATCATACATGTTAAATAGAGTTTGCAGACTCTGTTCAATCAAGCAAGTTATACACTAATATAGACCTTCCCACAGATTTTTGACATACTTAATCCACACTACTTAAATATTTCCTTTAAATAAATCAATAATTAAATCATTACATTGCGTACTTGTCGTAAAGCTTTGTGTATGGGATGATTACCTTCCCAGGTTTATGACTTCAGCTCAAATGTTTTGTTATGAATTCTATCTCAAGTAGTTTAATCAGCATAAATGTCAAACTGACTTATATGCAAACAGCCAGCAAAATTTTGTGCAAACCTTTTAAGCCAAAGTGAGATGTTTCAGATATAGAACCTCAACTTTATTAAGCTTCACTTATTCATATTTGGTAGTTACTGTATCTTATTTAATCTCATACAGGAGCTAGTGACTCCACCACGACTCGGCAAGTGTATTCAAGTAAGGGTGTATTGAAGACATCTAAATGTTATATCATAGGGGTTAGATATGCTATTGGAGACATCTAAAAGTTATATCATAGGGATTAAATATGCTATTGAAGACATCTAAAGGTTATATCATAGGGGTTAGATATGCTATTGAAGACATCTAAAGGTTATATCATAGGGGTTAGATATGCTATTGAAGACATCTAAAGGTTATATCATAGGGGTTAGATATGCTATTGAAGACATCTAAAGGTTATATCATAGGGGTTAGATATGCTATTCCAATGTGAAGAGCCTGTTAAGACTACAAGATTCACATGTTTTTAATTTAGTAAGTTAATTACTTAAGAAAATTCAGTATATGTTGCATTTGGACAGACAGGCTAGCAAATATTTTATTTTATTTTTTTGACTGCAAAGTAGTTTTGTTTAAATAACTTAACTGTTTAATCATACTCCAGCAAATCTAAACAGGTATTTTTTATGTTTGTTATTGCAGTAGCTTTAGTAAACAATGCATCATCTACCTTGTTTATATACCTTTTAAATGCCTGTCGCTTAGAATCTGGTCTGCAATTAAATGCAACAAGAATCCAGTTAATTTGGAACTGCCTTTGTTCTCTTTTTTGGAAGGCAGAGGTCCAAATCTCAACTACAATCTAATTGAATCATGTGGAAGTGCACTGACACATGCTGATTTTAAAAAACAAGAGATAACTTAAAATGTCAGCTTGTCATCTTATTATCAGCATTTTAGCATTATTACATTTGCAATTCAGGTCTATGATACGTACGGGTTTCTGAAGGTCATGGTCAGCTCTTACCTTGGGGATAACACGTTCTACTTCAGAATACGCTTATCCACTTTAAAATGCTTTACTAATTTAAGATCACAAATTTCAAGTGAGTGTTTCAGCAGTAAAGGTTTCCAAGTCTAATTCCCAGGTAGGGTATTCATGCTTTTGAAGTATCTATTAGAGACAAATGAAAACTAGCTAGCTGTCTGTAGTTCAACTCCTTTGCATCCATGTTTTTACATAGATGTGAGACTAATTGAAAATACATGAAATAATCTGTTCCTCCTAGTGACTTTTGTTATTGTACTCTAATGATATTTTAATGCAGTGTCATGTCTGAGCAAGATGTTATTTTTAATCAAATACATTTTCTTATCTCTGACCGTCCAGCCATCAGTTACTCTTATATTCTGATAATGTGTGCTGCTTTTTATTTCCTCTGCTGATTGTTTGCTTCTTAACAATCCATGATTAATGGCTCTTTCATACTTATGTAGTTCATCTTAGCTAAGTAAATCTTCCCCATAATGTTACTGTTTGCACTCAAATATCCATTGGGAAAATGACACGCTCTCTGTCTAGACTGATTTGTTGTGTCCTCAAGAATACCTGGACAGTAAACAAACTTTATTCACTTACATGTTTTTCTTACACTAGCAAGCAGTGCTTCGCAAGTTAAGTTTCTTACTGAATATACCCAAAGTGTGTGTGTGTGTGTGTGTGTGTGTGTGTGTGTGCGTGTGTGCATGTGTGCATGTGTGCATGTGCATGTGTGTGTGTGTGTGTGTGTGTGTGTGTGTGTGTGTGTGTGTGTGTGTGTGTGTGTGTGTGTGTGTGTTATACAACTCAACCTCTTAGGGCAAGAAATCTGGACAAAGCCATACATAATAGTGGGAGAAAGGCCCAAAAACAGGGCCAATTTTTAAATATTGCTCTCACAAACTTAGAAACTTAATAGAATAACAGGTTTTGCATTACCATGTATTTTTTGAAGGGTATGAAGTCTGAACCTCAAATGTCTGTCATTATTTTCTAACTTCAATCTTTAATAAGTTGCTACTAATTTCAAAGAAAACTGCACTTTTATGAAAAATGGACAAAAAATATGAGGCAAAAATCTGGACATTCTGTGAAAATCTGTCCAGTTGAGAGGTATGGAGTGTCTGTCTATGTGTCAGAGCGTATTTACGAGTGTGTTTACTTCTGAGTAACACAGTATAAAATTGTTATGAAACAATTTGATTTAGAAACAGATTATAACCATGCGAAGGATAATTTGATAGGAAACCCTAAAGGATGTTTTGTTGCAAGAAAATATAAAAAAAATACTACTTGTTTTTGTATTTCTTTTCAGGTTGCCATTTTCTAAGAGTGATCATATTTAGCTCACTATCTGTATTCATCCTGTTGAATAGTTTTAAGCAAAAAAAAAATCTGTAACTTTATTGTATTTTATTGTAATGAATTAAAAAATGGGCTGGGATATGAAAACTACTATTCAGGACTTGCCTTCTGTTCAAATTTAATATGAATAAGTTAAGTAACTGATACTCATTTTTTTCTGGCTCCAAGTATAACTAATCACAATGAAATGGATAATGCAGACTAGATGCTCATTCTTTTCAACTAAGTAAGATAACTTTCTAAGATCAGTCTTGAGAAACTTTAAGAAACCTAGTTTTGCATTACAACCAGCAATGGCAACTGATAGATGAAAAAAATAGAGAAACTATGACAGTTAAAAAGCTGGAGAGACAAGCACACTGGATAAATGGGGAGAAGTTATCAATCCTAGAGTCCAATTGCAGAAACATTTTACAGTAACTTCAAAAATAGAAAATTCTTATCTGTAGGGGAGAAAGTTCTGAAAATCTGATATTTCTGATATCAGTCAAAGTTGTCAGACATTACATGCTAAAAATATAAACTGAAATTATAACATCTGTAGCTTCAACAAGACAAATTCCATTTAAAACTTAAATGCCTGTCTGATTTGATTTTTCCATATACATTACAATTAACTACTTCAGCCCAAAGCATGCATGTCCTTCTTATTGGTATATTTTTGGAAAACAGTAATTTTGTTCCCTAAATAATCTCTGACAATAAAATATATAAATGCAAAAACAACAGTTTCCCTACTCAACAAAGATTACAGGTTTATATCTAAATTAGTAAATAATTACATCTTAAAATATATTTGTAAATATTATCTTCAAATCATTTTGCATTTTTGCCTTAACCTAATATAAATATGGTGAATTAAGCTACTTCAGCTATTATACTGAAGGCAAGTTATTTGTTTTATCTTACAGTGTATCTTGCAGATCTTGATTTACTGACATTTTACACATTTTAAGCCTTCAATGTTTTAAATAGAGAAGAAATTAAAAAAATGAAGGACAAAAAGTCAGTTTATTAAATGACTCCAAATCCTATTAAATGATTATCAAAACACATATATGAATCACTTTTACTAGGGGGAACTTGCAACTTTTCACTAAGTGCTTGCATTGGACATGGATGCCCCTTTCAACATCTTAATTTTTTTAACAGTACATTTATCCTTTAGAAAAAACAATTAAAGTTACCTACTAAAGTATTTAAAATGAGTCATCTTAAAGTGTAACTCCTTATGTATTCTTGTGATCTTAAATCACTACTGCTAGGCATAAACAATTTAATGTCAACCTTTGTTCCATAGCTAAAGCTGCTGAAAACCCCTGGTTGATATTCTTAATAAATGTTGCTGCTGGATAATTATGGTGAAGTCCAATCACCAGACCTCAGTAACAGGAATGTCATATCAGAGTTAAAATACCTGAAGTGGATACACTGTTTTCCAAATACGTGACCCAAATATAGTCTTTAGATGCTTTACTGACTTTTTTCTAATTTGCTCTGTATACCTTAGACATAAGCTATAAAGTTATTTCAAAACTGATGTGGTAAAGTTTTCTGAATGGTTTAGATCATCTATTATATACAAGAAGATATGCCTGTTTTTTCAGAATTGTTTAAAATACATTTGCTGGATTGTCACACAACAAACAGAATATTACACATGGATAAAACCAGATGTATTTGTAGAATTCGGAGGGGACAAGTTGAATGAATATTTCTGCTCATACCTTTGTACTGATTTTATGCTTTGCATCCCTAGTGCTATTATCTCCGTTACTATTACTCATTATGTTTACGCATCCCTAGTACTATTATCTCTGTTACTATTACTCATTATGTTTACACATCCCTAGTGCTATTATCTCCATTACTATTACTCATTATGTTTACGCATCCCTAGTACTATTATCTCTGTTACTATTACTCATTATGTTTACACATCCCTAGTACTATTATCTCTGTTACTATTACTTATTATGTTTACACATCCCTAGTACTATTATCTCTGTTACAATTATTCATTATGTTTACCTATCCCTAGTACTATTATCTCTGTTACTATTACTCATTATGTTTACGCGTCCCTAGTACTATTATCTCTGTTACTATTACTCATTATGTTTACGCGTCCCTAGTACTATTATCTCTGTTACTATTACTCATTATGTTTACGCATCCCTAGTACTATTATCTCTGTTACTATTACTCATTATGTTTACGCATCCCTAGTACTATTATTTCTGTTGCTATTACTCATTATGTTTACGCATCCCTAGTACTGTTATCTCTGTTACTATTACTCATTGTTTATGCATCCCTAGTACTATTATCTCTGTTACTATTACTCATTATGTTTACGCATCCCTAGTACTGTTATCGCTGTTGCTATTACTCATTATGTTTACGCATCCCTAGTACTGTTATCTCTGTTAATATTACTCATTATGTTTACGCATCCCTAGTACTATTATCTCTGTTACTATTACTCATTATGTTTACACGTCCCTAGTACTATTATCTCTGTTACTATTACTCATTATGTTTACGCGTCCCTAGTACTATTATCTATGTTACTATTACTCATTATGTTTACGCGTCCCTAGTACTATTATCTCTGTTACTATTACTCATTATGTTTACGCATCCCTAGTACTGTTATCTCTGTTACTATTACTCATTATGTTTACGCATCCCTAGTACTGTTATCTCTGTTACTATTACTCATTATGTTTATGTATCCCTAGTACTATTATCTCTGTTACTATTACTCATTATGTTTACGCATCCCTAGTACTGTTATCGCTGTTACTATTACTCATTATGTTTATGCATCCCTAGTACTGTTATCTCTGTTACTATTACTCATTATGTTTACGCATCCCTAGTACTATTATCTCTGTTACTATTACTCATTATGTTTACGCATCCCTAGTACTATTATCTCTGTTACTATTACTCATTATGTTTACGCATCCCTAGTACTATTATCTCTGTTACTATTACTCATTATGTTTACACATCCCTTGTACTATTATCTCTGTTACTATTACTCATTATGTTTACGCATCCCTAGTACTATTATCACTGTTACTATTACTCATTATGTTTACGCATCCCTAGTACTGTTATCTCTGTTACTATTACTCATTATGCTTATGCATCCCTAGTACTATTATCTCTGTTACTATTACTCATTAAGTTTACGCATCCCTAGTACTATTATCTCTGTTACTATTACTCATTATGTTTATGCATCCCTAGTACTATTATCTCTGTTACTATTACTCATTATGTTTACTATGGTATAATGTTTCCTTCTGACTCTGTCAATGAAATGTAGCAACGCTGTGCTGATTTTCATAGCTTGTAAGATCTGAAGTAAAAAAAAAATATTAACAAAAAGATAAAACATACAAAATGGTTTATAGAGAGAGATTAGAATCTATAACTGAATGCAAAATGAAATTTATTTGATGATTATTTATATTTTTATAGAAAAAGTAGAGTAAAATGTCTGACTTCCATTTTTGTCATTTGCCAGAATGAGTATTCAATCCAGATATTAAATACAAGTCAATTAAAAAATGTCTAAACTACTAAAATAAATCCATTAACCTAAGCAGATCTCAATTCAATTAAGACTTTTTGGGGGGCTTATACAACCTCTAGTGAAAGATACAATTGTATCCTATTAACAGAGATGTGTGGTTGAATAAAGATGGTAAATCTGCAATGTAACACCTCTATGGCTTGTTATGCATGTTTGTTAAGAAATAACAGAAACTTCAGTTTCAATTATTAATAGAAGTGACACTTTCTCCTGCATTACTTTCTACCCTGGATTAAACATTAGTAAATGATTTCCTTTTGAAGTGGTCTAAAGGAAGGATGCACTTGTTTCTCTCATTTCAATAGATTATTATTGATTTTTTTCAGCAGTCTTTTATTCAGAATAGCATGACATAAGGTGCCAAGTTTCTGATTTTACTTTTACAGCTTTAAAGGCTTTTACAGCCTTTAGGCAGAAAGGTTTTGAGACGTCTACAGCATTTATCAGTTCTGTTCTTTCTGTAGATGGTCTAAGTTAAATATGTCCTTGGCTCTTACCTTAAACAGGCTGAAATGTCTCTGTTAAACAAACATTTTCTTCAAAATACAAATACAATTAAATCTATCAAAATGTCTAATCATTTATATGAGGTTGCACACTTTTTTAATAAATCATTTCATTTCAAACTGGTAAACCAAACATTCACCTTAAACAATGGAGTTTCATTTGCCCTTTGTTAAATCATTGTGTAAGCAGAATGTTCTTGGGTTTAGGGCAAAAAGAGAGAGATATTTCACAGAGTACAAAAGATGGTATTACAGATCCTTTACACCCGTTAATTTCAAATATGAATTAATGTGTTGAGTTCAGACAATGCTTGAAGTAATGACTAAACAAATGGAGAACTCAGATTTACTAATATATCTCTCAGAACCAATAAATAAGAATGATATTCCTAATTCATTTGGCTTGTGCTAATATAAATAATTCTGGGTTAAAAATATTCTGAGTTATGGTATCTATTAAGTAATATAGATCACCTTGTGATATCAAACTCTACTTCATTCACTTGACTCAGTGGTGAGGGTCTTGTTAACTTAGCAAAGTGGTATGAGTGTTTGACTCACTACCCTTTACATAGATAGAACTATAGCAGTTATGTTGAAGTTTGGGATGTCAGTCACATAAGTGGATTTGAAAGTCATGCCTGGGGATGGTTTTGTGTCATGCTAAGGTACTGTTGTCACTAAGTTTTAGAAAATTGTCAAGGAAGCACCATTTGTGCCTGCTACACTTTATCCTGTGCCTTTCTGACTGTTGAATTAGTATATTTAAATAACTTAAATAAGTGTCTGTGTACCATAAAGTCACCCACATGGGGTAACATGCAGGCAGTTGCATCCATACAAAAATTCTGGCTGTGCAGTTTTGTATAATAGAAATGCCAGCTGTATCTGTGGTTGTAGTTGTTACTTAGACTAATGAATGGACATGTTCTGTCAATCATTTATGTAGGGTTTTGATAGTGTTTGTATTCAGTTATTTGATATATTTGCAGGTCAATGGAACATTTGTAATGAGTTATGGACTGATGATTTGACATGTATTTACATATAAATAGAAATTTGGATAAATAGATGTAGCTAGGAATAAATATAGATATGCACATGTACACACACACACACACACACACACACACACACACACACACACACACACACACACACACACACACACACACACAGAAACACACACACACATTCATAGGATATGGTCAGTTGGCCGTGTTTCATTGCCAAGGATGGTCTTCATCTGTCCCTCTGGGCTTTCAAATGTTGGCTAAATCATCATCCTCTCCTACAGTGCTTTTTTTCTATGCAATGCTTGGGTGGGGGTGGGGGGTAAAACTGGAGCTGAATTTGTCAGCAAGCATATTTGCTATATCTTCCAGCTCCATGTAGGTGGCTCCATTTACTGAGTCCAGCACACTCTGTGTGCTACCTTTGAGGTTTAGAACATAGTTAAAGAAAGCCTTGTGGTTGTCTTTTGCCTGGGAGATTATCTTTACCTCAAATTTGGCATTAGTAGACTTAATTTTCCCTTTTAGTAGTTTGTTTAGATTGAAGAGTGATTTTATCATACTAGATGTAACACTTTATTATCTTTGCTGTGGCTTTTTTCTTTTGTTGTACAATCTACTTATGTTTGGATTCCACCAGGGTGGTTTGTCTTTTGAGTTAGTTCTTAGCTTATTTCTGGAAAGCACAGCTGTCTCTATGAATTTATTGACATGATAGTACAGGGTTTCTATGAATAATTCCTCATAGGTACTTGTGTTCTTAGGTTTTGTTGGATATTGACATTTTGACAGGTTATTACTTAGTAGTAGGAACTTTGCCTATGAATAGTTCCTAAATGTTATGAGGTTATCCAAGGTCACAGAACTGATTTTTAGTATGAAGGAGATAGTTGTGATCTGACCTTAACAGGGAAGACATTACACTGGGGGAGGTGGTACAGTGTTCTTCCATGTTTGTGATTACCAGCTCAAGTATGTTTGTACCACTAGTGGATGTATGGATTATCTGTTCCAATGTGATTGTGTATACAAAGTCTGGGAATTATGGGTTTGTAGGTCTGAGGTTGTGTGTAACCCAGTTTTACAGTGGTAGTTGAACCCTCCCATGAATATGGTAGTGAGCTTAATGTTGAGGGCTTCTTGTAAGTCCAAGTATGATTTATGGGTTTCTTGGGTCATAGAGAGTGACCTCTAGATAGCAAGGATATGATATGGAAATCTGGACATGGAGAAACTCAAGTGCATCATCCTGTTTGACTAGCGTTGAGGTGAGTTTGCTGTTGATATACATTATGACTCCTTCATCTTTGGTCCCTGCCTGAGTATCTGGACTGAATGTGTTTCATAGGTTTTATAGGTTAGTACTAGGCTAACTGCCCTTGTGAGGTATTTTAAGCCTAGCCAATTATTCCTTGTGAGACTCAAACCCTGCACCTTGAGTTTGTAAGGCAAACACCTTAACCATTAGGCCAACCTCGCCCTGCACTGCCAGGATGCTCTCCACAGTTTGAATCCATTTTTCAAAAGCTTCTCAGATGTCCACATCCTCCAGTGTGAGGAGAGCCTGGAGGTAGTGTAGTTCCTTGTTTAGGCTTCTGGTACTGAGTAGTAACACCTTCAGATTCCCTTTGGTTGATTTTGCTATGTTAGAAGGTTTATCAGTTTGGCATTGCCTAGAAAAGAAGCACTGTAGTGGAGGATGATATTTTAGCCAATATTGTAAAACCTAGAGTGACAGGTGCAGACCATTCCTGACAGTACAACATGGCCAACTGACCATATCCTTCCATGCTGATAAATGCTGTACCCTGTGGAATGACACCAGAAACTAAGCCAATTATTTTAATCAATCATGTTTTGTTCATATAATAACAATGCCCTTGGTGAGAATGGTGCTAAATGCTAGGCACATACCAGCCTGGGACACTCGGTGCAAAACTCAACAATGTCTCTCTTCATATAGTCTAGGGAGATATATCTCAAGTTATTTACACCCATATGGACTATGACTCAGTGATACTTACACTTGTGGTCTAATGACTTGTGTTTATGGGTGACTTGACTATCATGGACCCTAATAGACAACTGACTGTGATGTTCTCATTATTCAGCCTGGTCGAGGACATCAGTATGTCGCACAATGGAGTCTCCTATGATTAAAATATTGGGTAGCTTGTTGGCTTGCCTTATGGTCTTTATAATTTAGGCTCCAAAAGGTGTGATTGTATGTTTTGGATAGGCACCATGTGTTGTGACTGTAATGTTTACATTAACAATGACCAGATCATTAGTTTGAGTGCTTTTGTGTTAGTGTCTTGTCTTCAATGATATTGTTTAATTACATCTCTCATATACTGCACCCGGTTTTCTAAGGATGCCCATACCTGCAAATCTGTTGGTGGAGAAATTGGCAAAGTGCTCATCAATCATGCCAGGTCTTTTTTAAGGAATTACAAAGGGGTACTAAAGCAGGCTAGCATGAGTGGTGGGAGAGTAGAGACTTAAACTAGGCTGTGCGTGACTGAACTCATGCAGCAGTGATCCTCAGCACACAGTTTCTCTTTGTGTAACTAAGTACTGGATAAAGATACAGGAGAAGTTTTATATGGAAAATGTAGTTTCTGAGTGCCTGTATCTATACAAGGCATTGCTTAGATTCAAAGAAAAGTGGCTAAATCAATCACTGGCCAGTGAAAGCATCTCCCTTGTGTGTTTCCCAACTCAGACAGAGCAGACTACCTTGCTACTGCCATTAGAAGTAAATTCAGTCTTAGTCAGCCAAAACTGAAAAGGTACCAAAAACCAAATCAAACTACTAGCTATAACAGGTAATTCTCACTTTAATCCTCCCTGTGCATTTTCCAACTCTATAATATCCCACAAAGCTTTAAAAAAATGAACTGAACAGCCGTATCCCACGAAGCCCTAAAACATTAACTGAACAGCCATATCCCACGAAGCCCTAAAACATTAACTGAACAGCCATATTCCATGAAAAGAAAGGAACAAGGCACGTTTTAAGTTTTCAATAATAGACCAAATATATGATTATGATTGTAGGTTTGATGCAGAGGATGAATTAGATTAGTGAGAGTATTGCTGGCAGATAAAGCTTAATGCATGTGTTTACCCTGCTTTAAATTATAAGGGAAACTTCAAGGTAGTTTTGAGAAGGAAAGGGTTAATGCATTAAACTATCACATGTAAGCCAATTCAGTATTTAAACGGGTTATTGGATTATGCAACTGGGTCTGATGAGGTTACAAGAAGAGAATGAAAGCGCTTACCGGTTGTATTTTTTGTGGTGTGATTTTAAGTAATAAAGCTTGTGTTTTACTAGTCGTTCATTTTATAATTTTCCAGCTCTGACAGACAAGACTACTCTCTACTGCCACTTGAACAGCAGTCCAGATCTTAATGTAAAAATGCACTTTAGTTAGCCAAAAATTAAAAGGTACTACAAATAAATCAAACATCTATAAGAAATTACAAGGTGATTCAAAGGCAGACAAATCAGCAATGAGGACCACATACTTTAAGGTAATTTCAAAGAACACTAACAGTCTTAAGGAAGGGGGGGGCATTTCCAGTTTCATCTGTCAGTGCCCAGTAAGATGATCAAAGAAAGTAAGACTGGGAGGAACATCCAGGTACTAGTATATACGAGATGAGAATGGAGTGAGCAGCTCAAATACCTTCCAGTTAACTATTCACACAGCTGGCCAAAACTGGCATTCTGCTTTATGTCTGAAAAGTGACTAAAACACAGAATTAGATGAACAATCCTAATAATCCATTTAAAATATATAAAAACAGCAATGGGTACTCGAAACCCAAATCAATTTATAGCTGTAGTGTCAGATTTAGAAAAGAGATAATAAAATGCAGTGATATGAAACCCACTCTGGACTGATTTAAACATCTAGGCAGAGAACAGAATCAACTTGACAAGCCTGCAAACTATTAAGTCTATTGAGCTCTGCAACTAAAAAATGCATTCAGTTAATAGTGCTAACCTGAAATTCATAACAAACACAATGAGGGACTATACAAAACTGTTTAAATGTTAAGTGCAGTAGTTTGTATACTTCCCTGGATGTAAAATGAAGTCAAATGCTTTGTTTCTAAGCTTCCAGCCTTACAAGAGTCCAAAGACTAAGATAGCTAAATATACAATGCTAGGAGGCTGGACAATGCTTTAAGTCCACTCCCACTCAATCTAATTAACAGAAGCATAATTACAGCCCCCACAGCTGGCTGGTGTTGGCTTTTGTTTGAAAAGTAACTAAAACACTGAATTAGTTGAGCGATGCTGATAATTCACTTAAGAGGTCAGAACAATAACAAAGGCTAATGTTTGAAATTAATACTGTTTGAAAAGTGAATAAAAGATGAATTAGGTGAACAATGCTGATAATCCACTTAAGAGTTAAAAAAAAAAACAATAGATACTATAAATCTGAAATCAATTTATAGCTGTTGTTTGAAATTCAGAAGAGAGAAAGTAAAAATGTAATAAAATGAGAGCCCCCTCAGAACTGCTTTAAATACATAGACACAGCGCAGAAAGAGCTAGAAAAGCATGCAGACTATAACACACTCAACTATAAAAATTCCTTCAACTAATAGCTTTAACTTCAGATTCAGGACAAGCATAGGCAGGAACCACACAAAACTGATTTAGATAGTAAAATAAGTGCAATAGTTTATGTGTGCTTTCCAGGATGTAAAACAGAGTCCAAATTCTTTGTTTCCAAGCTTCCAAGCTTAGAAGAGCCCAGCATATGCTAAACAAAAATATTTTTTTTTTGTTTAAATCCAGCTACTTCTTGCAAGGAAAAAGTGCATGTACTGCATATATTTACAATTTAGACAGTTTGCCTTGTGCCACAGAACTTTCATAAAGATGCCTTCAACCCTTACATTCTAAGATATGCATAAGCATAAAAGGGATTATCCATCTGATGTGCACATGGTAAGAGGTCTAAACACATTGTTTTATATTTAGCAGTCTGCACCTTTTTGCCTACTCAGGAAAACCATCTTATGTAGAATTGTTGTCACAGGTCCTATTAACCTAATAGATCAACACATATTTATTTAAATTTCTGATCTCCACAGGAGAGTTATTCACTTTTCATATGGCAATAACATTTGATTACTACAACAAACTCCATGTTATCGGGACAGAAATTTGACTCTAATTTGATTAACAGTCATAAATATGATCCCAAAAGAACAACACTTTTTCTACAAAGATCAGAAAGGAAAATATACAAAAATAAATAAATAAATAAAAAGCTTTTTTTTTTTTTTACTAGGATTCACCTATAACATGAGGGTCTTTGCTTTCCTTTCCTGTACTTATACACAATACCACTGAGATTGCTGTATCCTGGAGAAAGGAGAAATTCACATGATACCTCAATTTTAATAATTATTTAAAGAACACAAAGTCTGATTTTTGATCAGCACATACAGCAAGTCATCAAAAATTGCCAGCAAAAATAAAATTTTTCTACCAGTCAAACATATACAAAACTGATGCAACAAGGAGAGCCATTGCCCATTCCTAACTCATTCTCACACTCCCATATGAATCACACATATTTACAAACCTGCATGCTACACAGCAAACAAAGCTAGAGGCATGCTACAACTATAACAAAGTAGAAACGTGTGAGACATACCTCTCATGTAGGACTCACCATTGTCTCACCTTAAAAATACAGCGGTTAGAACAACACATGTACAGCCAGCTATCAGAGCCCACAATTTTATCTACTACACTAGTAATTGTCCTTCTCTAAAAAAAAAAAAGAAAAAATCCTTCAATGGTATTCACTGTGTAGAGAGTTACACTCCAGTGAAGAACTTCTGGCCACCATAAACTCAAACAATACTATAGGCGATGCTGTCAAACTTTGGAACAAGTAACCACTTCCACTAAAACAAATTGAAAAATTAACTGATTGATTAGCATGCTAAAAAAAACTTAAAGTTGGATCTACCCATATACCCAAGTCCTTAAATTAATTTACATTTTAAATTACTGTGTGCTGTATTAAATATTCACCTTTCAACTTATGTCTCCCACATCTCTTATGCTTAGTTTTTGATGTGTTTATCAGCATATTTCTGATTTGGTTGTTGTAATACATATAGCTTTGAAGTCATTTAAGTTGTGTTGTTTACGTAATGACAAAGACAAATTTTAACTGCAAGGGGCACAGCTCTCTTTCATGCTAGTACTTGCAGTATATAACCTATGTTTTGCTCTACCTGCTGGATTTTCTACCACAACTGTGTATGAGTAAAACCATGCAGTGATGTGCCACTTGTAATTAAAATGCGTGGCATATATTTGTCCAATTGAACCCTGAGCTGTATAACTAAGGCATGTGTGCATATGCTGCAGCCAAGTTCTGCAAGCAAAGGGTAGGCACTGGTAGCTAAGCACAGGTCTTATACACAACCGCACTGCAGTGGGGCAGGGGCTAAATACCATTTTCGACCAAATGTAATTTGACCAAATGTGGTTTCAGTGAAGTGGGCTGCCTGAAATCATTTTCGACCAAATGAAATTCGACCAAATATAATAGATTCATATATATATATATATATATATATATATATATATATATATATATAAATATAGATAGATATATATGTTTTTCTGATCGTATATGCTTAATGTTAGTATATGCAAGCATAAAAATGTAGGATCAGACCATTTCCTAGAAGGTAGGTACTGTATAATCAAATCAGTTACTTAGTTTCCTTCCATAGCCATCATGGAATCAAATATGTGAGTATTTAATGCTGTGGTAAATACTCATAACATCCAAAAGACAATATGCCCCAACAAGCACACAAAGTGTTACAAACATATTGAGGCTAAGTTGATGTAAACATCCCTGTTGAATCTTCAGTAATATTTTCAATGACATAACAAATGTGTGATAACAATGTAGCCATGAAATTTTAATCCACACATTTGTGCCTGCTATTCATAGTATTAACTATTAATTTTAATATCTTAAAATAAAAAGCTTAACTCCTCACTATAAATTCTTTCATGAAGTTAGTGAGATTCTCTACTACAAAATAGTGCCATTATGTTTCCATATTTCATGAAAACATTCTGGAACAACTGCTAAATTATTATGAGGAAGCTATTAAAAGAACTGACTATTAGTCAGTAAGATTATTGCTGTGTATTCAGCAATGTGTACTGAATGTAAGCCCAGATTATTTTTCATCCTTTGTTACTTAAAAGGGCATGATTACTGATGAATGTAATAGGCAACTGAAAAAAAGCATCTTGGTTTAACATGAAATGTATGATTGTGTTGCTGAATTTATAATATCTCATTGCCTTTTCCGATTTTTCCAAATCTCTATTGTCCTCTTAGAACACACTCACACCTTTCTAATAACAGTCAGCAGAGTCTTTAACCTTTACTTATCTCTCCTAATCCTTGATTTTTTTCCACTTGAAAGAAAATGTTTAACCTTTACCAATGTCAAGACTTTCTGTGAAGCATGTTGAAAAATAATTTTTCCTACTGAAATTATTCCCCATGAAATTGATATTCCCTTGCATTGCAAGGTAGCAAATCCTTTATAATGGAAAGTCTTAATAATGTGCCAATATTAGCATTCATTGCAAAATGATGTGTTTGATCATACATTATGGGAGCAGTTCAAAGTTGCAAGAAAAGAGGACTGTGGGATTAGTGTAAAAACCTCTGCAGAACATGTAGATTATTTAGTAAGCTGTGATGTCTGAATGATTATGCACTGCTGCAGTGTTAGTACTTTGCTATGATTATTCTGCAAAGTAGGAGAAGGCAACGTGACAATATTGCATTACAGAACATAGCGTAATATTATGACTAGCAGAAGCAGTCTGGTAGTATGTAAAATATGACCAAATGTTTGCTCAATATACAGGTTATATTTTTCCTTATACTAAATATCTGCATCAGTGAAGCAGTACATGCCATAGAATCGAGTTAAAAAAAGTATGCTGGTAACAGTTAACTACTTGTTCTGTTATTACAGAATGTGAAAGCATGCTATAATAATGTAAGAAACCCCCGTAGTAGCATCCACCATCCAGGATACTCTGGTCCTCCTTTGGCAGTGATTGCATGCTGGGAAAGGAGAACTATGTGCACACAAGACATCAGCTCACACAGTTGACCATGATCAGTCCACAGATGCTTGGCTGTTCTTCTTGACCTCATTTGTTTCAGGGGTCACAAAGAGTGCATCTCACAATTTTTTTTTGCATTGCCTTCCTAGTTTAAACACTGGATTACAAGTTCATTGACCAATGCCTGACACTGTTTACCTTTCAATGAAGCATAACTCTCTTTTCTTCCTAATGATCTTCATTTTAGAAAAAGATTAAACTCTCTTGTTCTGCAGTAAATTTTCCAAAGAAAATGATGCATTTCTGTTGGTGAACTTTTTTCATAGTAAAATATTTTTAACATATACCATACATTTTTTTCTTTAAATTGTTTTGACAGAGTTTTTTTTTTTTTTCATTACTGGTAACAAGTAAAAGAGAACTGCTGCCATCTTTCATTTTATAAATTCACTAACTCTATTAAATGCATTCTCCTGGTCCCCTTCATAGGTTCATAGGTTCATACGTAGGTACTAGGCTATTGGCCCTAGGGCCTATATAAGCCAAACCAAAAAGGTACCCTGGCATTCGTCACGCAAGAAAATTATTTTCCTGTGCCTGTCGAGCAGACCACAGAAGTGATCCCCGGGGTAAATTTCCTATATCCCATCCAGTCATCAAGATTTTTCTTGAATTGTGTTAATAAGGAGCTTTGTTTGATATAGATAGGTAGTTTGTTCCAGAGTATGGGAAGTTTTTGGGTCAGGAATCTATCCCTCCAGTATGTTCTGTTTATTGTGGTGACAAGGTTTAGGTCCCTAGAGTGTGTAGCTCAGAGGGATTGGGATTTCTTTAAGTGGAGCATGTCCAACAGCTCTGGGTTTGACATAGCTTTGTATGTTAGGCAGAGATCGCCTCTGGGTAGGCGATATGCGATGGAGTAAAGCTGGAGTTTTTTGAGATGGTCTGCATAGGGCATCTGTTTGAGGCCGGTAATCCTCTGTGAGGTATTTCTACGACCTTTCCAGTTGTTGTAGATGTCTTGTGAGGTACATACCAAAAGGGGGCGCTGTATTTTATAATGGGTCTAATGAGTGACGAGTAGAGGGGAACAATGACCTCTTTTTTCCTGGATGAGAAACATTTTGTGATTCCTGACTACTGTGGTGATGTGATTATCAAAGGAGAGAATACTGTCTTCCTGTGTCCCAAGGTCTCTTATCACACTTTCAGTGTTAAGTAGACTGCCGCCTATGTGGTACTTCATGGGTACAGAGTTTTTACCAAAAGGGATGAGGATAAATAAAAAACACCACACCGAATGACATCTGATAACCTTTATTAAACTTCCATAAACATGATTGTTAACCAATGTTCATTAATTTCAACCAAAACATGATATAGGTAAAAATAACATCCATATAACATTAACATAGGACAGAGTGACCCCCGCTCATCCTGATCAGTAAGCAGTGTCCATACCTCCACTCGCTTACTTATGAAGCAGCATACCACTTACTTCAGTTACCATTTATTGAATTACCTCCAACCAAATACTCCTACTCCAGTTACACTTGCCTAAAACTCTTTAAGCCCCTCCCTACCGCTATCTCATTTCCTCCCAACCATCCCTTATTCCTATTTAACCCTATCCTCCCCTTATCCTCCTAATTTCTTCTACTTTGTTTGACTAGCCTCACTTGAAGATGCCCCTGGGCAAATTGGTCTGTTCCAAACCTCATTTATGCAATGCAATACTTTTGTATAATGTTTGCAGTATCTTTCATATTCTCCACTCATTTTCCAATTAAATAAATACTATACCTGTAGTAGACACTGATACAGACACAGATATCTATATCTATG
>NC_056737.1:1471928327-1472148327 GCF_019279795.1 Protopterus annectens
AAATCCTAGAAAAGTGCATTCACCTCCAACTTATACCTTTCCTGAACCAAAACCATCTTCTTACACCTACCCAGCATTGCTTCCACCCAGGCCATAGCACTATAACTGCTCTATTCTCTTTCCTAGAAACTGTCAAGCCCGAGATCCAGGACACTTAGTATCTACTGTTTTGTTCGATCTGTCTAAAGCTTTCGATACTGTTTCCCACAAACACATTCTCTATCATCTCTCAAACCTACATCTCTCACCAAACACTTTATCCTGGTTCTCTAGTTACCTGTCAGACAGATCGCAGGCAGTTAAATGGAAGAACTCCACCACTTCTTTCTTGCCAACCCCAACTGACATACCATAGGGATCCATCCTTGGACCTATGCTTTTTAACATCTTCGTCAGTACCTTTTACACTGCTATTCCTAATGCCAAAATCGTTCAATATACAGATGATTCAACCTTAGTCTGCTCTGCCTCAAACCTCACTGAACTGCTGACTAAAACCCAAACTGCTTTTTCAACTATTGAAAATTGGATGTGTCAAAACCACCTCTTTCTCAATGCAAATAAATCAAAAATTCTAATATTCCCTCCCACAAGAACTTACTCCTACATCAAAAATGCTTTCAAAGTTGTTAGTCAAACCAACTCACCTATAGAAGTGGTTCCTTCCATTAAACTACTTGGCATTACTATTGACGCACACCTCGAGTTTGATATTCATATTCAACATAATATAAAGAAAACCCACCAAAAGCTACGTATGCTGTACAGGAACAATCTCTTTCTCTCCAACTCTACTAGGCATACTCTGGCCACCACATATCTTCTTTCTTCCTTATTATACGGAGCCCTTCTCCTAACTAACCTGTCCTCCTCCATCACCTCCAAACTACAAAACTGCTATAATAAAATCTCCAAATTTGCCAACAAATCCAAACCTCCCACCCATCACTGCCTTACCGTACCATCTCTGAATTGGCTAGAACTTACAAACTACGTAGACTACCTCTAACTCACCACTGCAGACAGGCTTGTATTTCACGCAACAAAATGTCCAACTCTAACAAATATCCTTCCCCCTTACACCCCTAATAGAACTGTCAGATCTGAACATCAAAACTTAATTGCTATCCACAAACCCAAACGTCCTGCCAGCCAACTTCTCCTCTCTTTCTCACTAGGCAAGAAATTAAATTCTCTCCCTTGCCCTTAAGAACTATATCAAACTCAGAAAACTTCAAAACCCAGCTTTTCAAACACCTGTACACTAAATGGAAATGTACTTGCCTTCAACCTACCTAATTATATCTAAGTATATGCCCCCAGGAGGATTTCTCCCAGATTCCTAAGCTCTCTATAACTCCCATAGCTATTTTCCTAATGAGTGAATGTAAGCTCTCTGCAGCTCCTATAGCTACTTATCACACGATTCTAACTTTTTAAATATTGTAAATAGTATCTCACTTTAAACGAGTGCATGTAAAGTGTTTCATCATTTACTTTAAAAGTGTGTATGCAAAGTGTTTCCACACTTACAACATGAGTGTTTGCTCACATGAATTTGTATAGTACAACCCTTAAGATCAAACAAAATGAATTTTGATGATTATGCATGACATTGAATGTACATATTTGTAACTGTTCTATATAATATATATTTTATACTTTTGTATTTCTCATATCTTTACTGTATTATGTATCTTAGAGCTTTTCCACTGAAAACGGAACATTTGGGCCCAGTGGACTTCCCTGGTAATCAAACTGGAAATAAATAAATAAATAATTCTGTGTGTGTGTGTGTGTGTGTGTGTGTGTGTGTGTGTGTGTGTGTGTGTGTGTGTGTGTGTGTGTGTGTGTGTGTGTGTGTGTGTGTGTGTGTGTATGTGTGTGCATGTGAGTTAATATGTGAATGTGCAGGGAGTTAAAACATATTACTGTTGCCAACCATTATTATTTTTATTTTATTACTTTGTCTGTGATTGATGAGTACAGGGATTTTATGTGATGAAATGACTAAGAATGGGAATGTGTGTGTGTGTGTGTGTGTGTGTGTGTGTGTGTGTGTGTGTGTGTGTGTGTGAGAGACAGAGAGAGAGAGAGAGGGAGAGAAAATGCATTGTATCTAAAAGTAGCAGGTAGCTCATACTTGTTTCTCCTTTCTATTACAGTCTAACATTAGAATTGTACTTCATAAGTGTCTTTCTTTTATCAAGGGATTCCACATTTTATCAATCTGGGAAAGATACCTATGAATTCAACTTGACGTTTGGCAGTGAGTTTTATTGAGTAGTATCACGATTTAACAACGTTAAGTTATCTGGTTGAGTTTTTGTTTGTGATTCTAAGGTGAGGAGTCTGCATGTACTCTCTGTCTATGTCTCTGTGTGGGTTTTATCCATGTGCTTTGGTTTGTTCTCCCCGACCCTCAACAGTATGATATATGCTTTTATATGTATCTAACCATTTGTACTTTTACTTTCATCCCAATCCAACACAAAAAGGTGCACAGAATGTAACTCTCTCTCTCTTTGGGGGAGTAGTTAGACAGGCACTATTCCCCAGTAGGATTTTTTATCCTTGCACTTGTCTTCCCAGTTTATTCAAGACTACTGTTAAATTTGCTTTGAAAATTAGTTCTTAGACAGAAAAAGCTCCAAGATGCACTTCAGAGCATTTAGACCAATATGACTTCTGGGCATCTAGCAACAAACAGATGCCAGCTTAATTGAGTTACATCCCCCAGACTTTTTGCAATATAATCTGAGCCAGTTAAGGATGCATTAACAGCATAAAGGAAGCTTAAAAGTACGACAATATGTGATAAAAGAAAAAAAAAAGAAGTAATCAGTTGGAATGGTGTTTATTCAAAATGAGAGGAAAACAGGGGAGGGGCACAGGGAAAGTGCAGCAGGGTTGCGTGTGCAACACAGAGACCCACTGAGTCCTTTATCTAGGTCTTCTTTTTACCTAAGGTTGGCTTGTTGACTGCAGTCAGATATGTGTGATGTATACAGTTGGTAAAGTGGATATAATGAATGGTTACATACTGAGGCAGTCTGTGGATGAAACTGAATGACCACATCTATTGTTTGATCACAGATAATGGTCACTGACCTGGTGTAATAGAACCTCATCCCATTCCACTTAGTCCCGCCCATTAAAATGTGTCACGTAGCTGCACCTTGTTTGAGGTCACCTGGCATCACTGGCCATTGTAAATGGTCTTATCACATTGTGTAGCTAGTAGCTACAGTATACCTTAGAAAGGGAACCTGTCCAAATGCCCCCCCCCCCATCTAGAATAACAGTGAACCAATCAACAAAAAAATAGGAGCAAGCTGGTCCAATGATCTAGTCATACTCAATCAGCTATTTAGCATAACAAAAGGACTAATTTTTAATCAGGAAGCTATTTTGCCAATAAGAACCAAGTCATGACTTTTTTGTTGATTGGTTCTACAGTTATTCTGAATGAATTTGAGACTGGCATGATCCTGATTGGAAGAAATAGCTTCTGATAGTCTCTGATTGGTCATCTTGATATGCTAGTTGGTTGATTCAGTTTGAGAAGCTCATTGGTCCATCTTTTTCCTGATTCTTGATGATTGGCTATTGCACCCTTTATAAGAAAAATTGTTGATTAATGGGAGAGGATCTGTAGAAGGTTTTTACTGAAAGCGTTTATCCAGCCAAGAAATTTGTTTTATGCTACTTTTTATTGTTGGTATTAAAGAATTTGGTTTTTAACGTGAAGTGTTTGTCTCACAACAGCCTTGGTAGTATGTTTCATCTTTGTTTCTACGTTATGCCAACTGGTCTCTGAGACTACTCCAATCAGCAAAGAATAAATAAATAAATAACCACTGTATTAATATATGAATTGTTTAAAGCATTTAGAATTATATAAAAACGTATGGGGGAAACAAGCTCTAATGATAACCTGTAAATTTTTTTCTTAGAATTTTGAAGAGAATGTCTGTGTCATACATAGCTTTAGTGTTTGCACATTTTTTTTCATATCTGGATACATGCAATTTCATAAAATAACTAAGTTTGGGCATTTTCTGAGAATTCTATCATTTTGCTATACTCATGTTCACTATGCAGAAGACAGCTGCAGGCAGTCTGTACATATGAATACAAACAGACCATCATAGTTTATTAAAGGCAACATATTTGCTCTGATCTCCCTCCAGCTAAAGAACATTATTCAATGAGCACTAAGGCAATAATCACCACTGTGCTTTGAAGGTTTACTTATGACAGGAGTATTTTACTCTTGATAGCGAATATTTGTGGTTAAAAGTCATCTGTTATGGGTAAACTAAAATGTCTCACTTGCCCAAACTGTTGTTAGAGAATTGGAGTTATGTTAGACTGTGCTTTGCATATTAAACCGATCTTAGATCTTTGCACTGATTAACCTTAGTATACAATGAATATACATATTGCTTAATGAGTTGGTTAGTGTGTGAAATAAAGTGCAGTATGCTGTGATGTATGCTAAAGATATGTTTAAATTTTACTTTCAGATTGTTAACTATTACATATTAGTGTTGGAATTTACAACTTAAAAGGGGTGGTATTTTTTTTTTTTTACTACTATTCAGTTTTACTAAACTTTCCAGAATTGTCATGTTCAATTTTCTTTTGCACTCTGCTAAATGGATCTTTCTGTGGTAGTAATTGCAGTTTCCTGTTCTACACAGATTATGTTCAGTAAGTCAAATATCTCAGTTACAAGGCTATTTCATAAGCACTATTTAATTAAAATTCTCAACTCTAAAACCTGCTATTAGACCTTCGGAACAGCATATATTTCTCATCAGACACCATTCATTTCTAACATATCCCCATCTCAGTGTTTTCATCAAAAACAGCTGGGTGTTTTTATATGAGAAGATTTATCCAAGATCATAATGAGTTTCCTCTCCAGGAATAACTACTGCTATTTATGTTGCTATTATTTAAAATGATTCATTACTGAAGGTCAAATAATTCTATAACAGTTGCTTTTGAAAGGTACATCTGAAATTGTTAGAATCCTCCAATTTACAATGCAGTACAATGATTAGAAAAAATATGGCCTTGACTTTATGTTAATGAAGCACAAATGGCATTCTTATACAAATAATGAATGCCATAATATAAAAAAATAGTGAGCTAAAATTGTATATTTATGTTTTAGTGTGTCTGCAAAAGGCCCTCCCGAACTTCCTTCCTTCCTATCTTGATAGATATCACTGGCATGCTAAAATGCTTAAAATATTAAAATTTGTTAGCTGTCTTGAAGTTAGAAAAAGGTCGGTATTTATCATTCTTACAGTGGGCATATGTACTTTCTGCACACAAATGCAAACAAGGCACAATTCAGAGTTATATGGCTGCACTTAAATGTAACAATTAGACATTGATTCAGATGGTCTTATTCAAATGAGGAAACAATGAGATCCAAATGAGAAATGTAATAAAAAAAAAAGTAACTTACTTATATAAATGAAGTTGTCTTTAGACATTTTGTGATTCTGCCTCTTTGATGTACAAGTGCACCTTAGATAGTTCTCTTATAAAAACTGAATCTGTGCCTTATGTAAAAATGAAAGGTTAGGAATAGGATGGAAATTATCTAACATACGCTGGTCTAATGCAAGTTTCCTGAGTGTGGTGACAACCATAGTATCATTTAACACCAACAGCGAAATCCTAAATCTCAAGAACAAGCCTAGTACCTGATAAATCAGTGGGTCAAAAACATCCATGTTAGTTAATACTAAACCTGTGGGACATGGATCCAAGCCACAAGTTGCTGACTGCATATTTAAGACTGTATCAATGAACTCATCATAATAAAGAACGTTAAGCACATTCCAGTATATCTTAATAATGCAAGTTGGAATTACAGTGATGCCCACTGGTCAAGTAACATCATGGCAGAGCTAATGGAATCAACCTTGTTAGAGAAAAAATTAACAATTAACTCACAGTCTGTGTTAGATAATACTCACCTAGTAGTCAAGTAGACTGGGCTGCACAACCCCCACAACAACCTGGATGAGAAAGGACAGATGATATGATGCCACAGACATTATTCTAGATAAACTGGCTGCATTTTTAAGATTCATCCCAACCTGATTTGCTGTATAATTCTCATTCAGTGCAAGTCTGTCACTACAAAAAGCTGCCCATCACCCATGACACTGTAATCTGTGTCCACTCCTACAAAGAAGGTGAATACAGTGGTTGAACCAAGGTTCACTTCTTATTGCAAATTTGGGATAAATATGAGTTGTGAAAAAGAGTCTGGCTTTAGAATAGGGACCAATTATAGTCGCACGCCAAGACATCTGGAGACCATGCACTGCGTTCCAAAATGAACTGAGAGAAAAGGGCTGGATTAATATGTCTAGTGGGCAAAATCATCTTCAGATCCTGAAATGTGGGTTGAAGGTGTAGGACTTTACATCACTCATGGACAGGAGATGATCAGAGCTCAAGACCGATCTCTAGTCAACAAACTTACTAAGAACACCAAGTCCAAAATCTGAGCCAGTTTATGTATTGCAGTGGTAAGAACCTAAGCAAAAGCCAATCCCTTCATGGTACAACTAAATTATTGGTCAAGAGCCTCTGATTCATCCTCAAACTTAAGGCTGAAATTCCCCAGGTACTAGTACATGATCATAAGTGACAAGTGAGTCAAGGAAGAAGTCAATGAACTCCTGTAGGAAATTCCTCACATAGTAATGGAATGGTAGATGTGCAACTAAAATAAGATTAAATTAGCTGGTTTTCCTAGGAGGGACTTCTTGGGACAGTGATAGTCCATCTCTTGCACAGACAGCAAGTCCACACTTGGTTTTATCCATGCTAAGGCAGTCCAGTAACAGAGATCTCAGTGGAATGACAAATGCTAAATGAAGACCAAAATTACCATCAATCTATGTTTCAGTTAGAAATGCAAAATCAGCATCATGCAGTGCAACGGTGATGATCCTCATCATGCTTTAGGTAGATCTCACATTTGAATACCATAAGATAGCCTAAGGAATGCAGGTTGTAGTTGCCTGCCAGTGTCATAAATTACATGTAATATGAAGGTATGACATAGGATAACAGAGCCTAGAAAAGCAGTAGTGGCACCTATCAACTGTACATGGAATATAAATGGGAGACTCATCACTAGCCTGACCATCTGGAGCCCCCCCACTCCACCCCTCCCGTCCCTCTATAGGATTCATAGTCACCAAAAGAACTGTTATAAGTACTGTATGTTTTCATAAGTTGCCCAGGAGCAGAAAGAGCTACCCTAGAATATAAAAATTCTTTAAGCACTGTACCCTGTTAAAGGTTAGAAAACACAGTAAAGTAATAAACTGTAAAATAACACTAAATAAATGACTGGTACAAACAAAATTCCCAGCAACACATTAGAAAAAAAATATAAATGACAGATGTAATCAGATGAAATCAAACTGATAAAATGAAAGTTGTGATTTCAAACTTATTGACACGCTCCTCTACAGTTGTCTATTTTGCTGCGCCCCTGCAGCCATGCATGCTGCTCCATCCCTTGCAGTTATGTGTACTGACTTATTCCCAAATGACTGCCCAGAGCTGCCCTAGACTATAAAAATTCTTTAATCATTGTAAGTGGTTAAAAAGCAAACAGATAAAAAAAAAAAACTGACCAAGTCGCGCAAACAAAATTCCCTGAAAAAAAAAATCATGAAGGGCAGATGCAATCAGGTCAGATTAAATAGATAAAATGACTCACACATTTATGATTCAAAGCTAAATCACACAGTAAACAGCAGTTAATTAGACAAAAAGCAAGTCTTAAAATAATAGGTCGTTAGAATAAAAGGTCAATATATTAGTTAATCATATTTAATGGGCTGGGTGACTGATAGGGTCAACAAACCTATGTAATTATGTTGCTGCAATGCTAAGGTAAAATTGCAAAAACCCTGAAGCAAAACTGTCAATGTATAAAATAGCTGCAAATAAAAAATTCAACTTAAGCGCCCTAGCTGCCTGCTAGGCAACCAAGTGTAAATAGCAATAATAAAACTAAAGAAACTTAGAAGATGAACTAAGGCATGATAAAATATCTTACAAACCTTAGCAAAGGCTGAGGCTCTGACAGTTGTCAAGACAACGTTACCTACAAAAGCAAGACTAGTGCAACTATAGAGTGAACAAGGGACCATCAAATCCAATTCACTGCAGGCATGATAGCTGACATTCCACATCACAGCCAGATGGCCTCTGATTTCAAACAGCAATTCTAACTGCTCCTTACACACACAGCCAGCCAGCATGTCATTGCTGGAACCTGTGTCTAACAGAGCTCTTTTCACACTATCTGGAAATATACAGAGCTGAATTGTGTACTGTAAATTGTTGCTGGACTAATTTTATTCAGAGTTGTGCACTGTTATTTTTGATTCACTGTATAGTTTTTCAGATCTATGCGGAAAGTTGTTTGTCCCATCCACCCTCCCTATTTCTGGTTTGTTGTTTAAATTTGGTGGCTTTTACAGTTGCCCGCCCCACTGTAGATTTGATCTGGACTCCCCCCAGTCCCATCTCTTCACCACATTCTACCTAATACACTCTTTCTGCACTTGTTTTAGTCATTTTTAATTTAATTGCATTTTTAAACTATGTTTGGTCTAATATTACTACATACTCAAGTGTGCTAGCTTGCACTGCATTTGAATTGTTTTTATTGCTATTTTAGCTACTTTTCTGTAAAAAAAAAAAAAAAAAAAAAAAAACTATAAGCCTGTTTCCTACCTTTCCTGTAACTAGTGTAGTCCAGATATAGATTTGCTGTATCCAGGACTGTATGTAAGCTTCTGAGCCCCCCGAATCCTTTCTGTGTTGGCAGGAAGCCTTCTAGCTTGTCAGTGGGAGTGGTAAGCACTAGGTAACCTGCCTACCACATAAGGAGTGGTTCTGGCCCAGAAATTGTAGTTATTGGCCATCTGGGCAATGTTTTCCATCTCTCTCAACTTTCAGATTTGAAAGCTTGCATTTGCACTTGTTTTTTTCCTATAACTAGCCTAGTGCACATACAGATTCTTAGTTTTAGCAGTTGAATTTGCTTATTCATGCTCAGCACTTCTTCAGAACTTGTTATAAGCACTAAATAAGCTACTAATTACTATAGCACTCAGTCTTCCTCATTACCTAGAGGAAAACAGTTTTTGCACTTACTTTCCTCACTTGCTTAGAGAAAAACAGCTTTTGTACTCACTCTCCTCACTTATCTAGAGGAAAATATTTTTTTATTCAGGCATGTCCAAGGGTCAGCTCCCAGTGTTCTCTCATGTCTATCTGATGAATCTGGGCATCTTGGGGCAATGTAGAAATTGCCTCATGTACCCAGGCAACCCTCTCCTCCTACCACCCAACACTACAATCTGTGAGGAATGCACTTATCTAGCCACACTGGAGGTAAAGCTCTCTCTAAACAAGACTGAACGTGACATTCAAGAGGAGAAGGTAAACACTTGCACCACACCACACTTATCACATAGTCTCACTAAATCTACACCACCAAAATCCACACATAGAAACACAAAAACATTTGCAGAGGCTCTCAATAGTAATCTGCCCAAGCAACAGGGACCTCCTAAGCAGAAACACAAGCAACTTCCACCCCCCAACACAACACAAATGACACATAACCCACAGACTCAGTGTTCCACTCAACCACAGCCAATAAGGCAAAACAACATATCTGACACACTAGTCATAGGTGACTCTATAATCAGGCACACTGATGTCCCACTCACCAGGCTGAACAAGGAGAAGGTTACTGTCAGCTACCTGTTGGGTGCCAGGATCCGCCACATAATCCACGCACTCAGGTCACTCCACAACAAGTACAAATATGACTCTGTCATTGTCCATGTTGGTGTGAATGACCTGAGACGTACCTCCCTGGACTACATGAAAAGAGACATGGAAGAGCTCTCCGATCTTGTAGCCCATGCAGGTATGACTCTAGCCCTGAGTAGTATTCTGCCATCACCCAGAATGATACCGCAGTACAAGGGCAAAATGATTGACTTCAACAATTGGCTAAGCTTCTGGTGTCATTCTAAGAGGATCCAGTATCTGTCTGCTTGGGATGACATGGTCGACAGACCACGAATGTTTGCCAGAGATGGCCTGCACTTGTCACCCCTGGGATTCCGGATACTGGTTAAGGCTCTTGCCGTCCCTATAGTGCCATTTTTAGGCAAGGTTCAAATGACAAATTCACCACCGTAAACAGAACAGGCAAGCAAAAACTGAGGGTAATGCTACTCAATGCTAGATGTCTAAATCTCAAAATGCACTCACTTGAGGCACTCCTTAAAATGGAGAACATCGATATCTGTGCAGTGACTGAGACCTGGCGCAAGGCTCCAGAGAGCACCCCTGCATTACCAGGCTATAACTCACACCACACTTTTCAGCCATGTAACCTGGACCAGTACACCAAAGGCGGAGGTGTGTCCATATTCATTAAGGATATCCACACCTCCAGACTAGTTTCTCAGCATAATGCATCGGAGGTTATCCAAGTGCAACTAACTCTGTGCAAAACTGCAATCCAAATTGTAGCTTGCTGCAGATCCCTGACCATGCCCCAGGATTCCCACTCCTCTTTTCTTGATGTACTGGAAAATATTAGGGTTCAACCAAACACCCCAATAATGCGCAATTTCAACTACCCCACCATTAACTGGGAAAAATACTCGTGAACCAACTCCTTCACACAACGCTTTCTGGAATTCATAAAATCCAATGCCCTGGATCAACTTATCCACACCCCCACCAGAGGCAAAAATATCCTAGACCTAGTCATTACCAGCATGAGTGACCGATGTTCCACACCTGAAGTCAACTACTTGTTGGTCCGATCTGACCATAAGCTAATCACCCTTGATATTCACGTCTCACCCAGTATTAAGGAAACCACGGTAAAACATTTCTCCAAAGCCAACTTCATGCTTCTTAAGACAGAAGTGGTTTACTTCATTACACCCATGCAGTTGGACAATACAGTTACACAAACAACTCTGACCCAAAAGAAACTACTGACTGTGGTAAACAAAGAGGCCAAACAGCAAAGCAAGATATTCTATTCTTTTATTCTAGTGCTTCAGTGTTTCCACCTTCAAGGAATAACCCAATACAGTTACTACTGCTGAATCCTACACAAATGCACTCTATAAGCACTTACAAGAGTGCATGGAACGTGCTATCCCAAACAGAACCAAGAGCTATCCTCCAAAAAAAGGAAGTCAATCTGGTGGTCCCCTGCCATAAACAAACTGTACAACAGAAGGAAGAAATTGTTGCAAAGGAGAGCTCCCTGGTCAGCCTCAGTAAGAAGTTGAGATCCCTTAAAAGATCCTCCAAAGCTAGCTATGAAAAGAAAATCACCACTGATTCTAAGGACAACCACAAAGCATTCTATAGCTATGTCAAGAATCTCAATGGTGACGCCCAGATCTGCTCTGAGTTACAGCACAGTGGCACAAAAATTACAGAACCAATGGATATTGCCAACATCCTGGCAAATTGGTTCAGTGCTAACTTTACCCCGCTCATCCCCTAAAGGGCCCATATCTATACAGGAAGAATGCAGAGTCCCTGCAATCACAACTACGCAGGTAAAAGCTGCACTCTCTAAAGCCAAAAACACAGCATGCATGGGACCGGACAACATCCCAGGCTGCATTTTACATGAACTTTAGAAAGAACTGGCTCCCCACCTAAGAACTGTTTTCAATCATAGCCTCACATCAGGCTTTGTGCCCACTGAATGGCATACAGCAACAGTATCCCACTCCACAAAGGGGAGCCACCACTGATCCTGGGAACTATCGCCCTATTAGCCTAAGGAGCCTAGTCTGCAAGGCCATGGAACGTATCATCATGGAACTCATAAACAAAGACAGTGGTAACCTCCAAACTCTGGATACCACCCAGTTTGGGTTTGTGAAAGGCAGATCATGCCTCCTGAACCTGATCAACTTCTTTGAGGCAGTCACCAAGGCCGTAGATGAGAGTAAAGTGGTTCAGACAGCCTATCTTGACCTCGCCAAGGCTTTTGACACCATCTCCTATTCTGGAATTATAGCTAAACTCACTAAACTAGGTATACATCCCTAAGTCACAAGATGGGTTGCCAACTGGCTCACTGACAGAACTACCACTTTAAAAGTTGCACACTCCAAATCTGACCTCAAACCAGTGACAAATGGAGTACCACAGGGTTCAGTCCTGGGACCTCTCCTGTTTGGTATCTACTTCTCTGAAGTACAGGCTAACACAGAAGGCCTCTGGCTAATGAAGTTTTCAGATGACTGCAAACTAGGAGCAATAGTCGAGCCCCAAATGATCTCGAAATCCTACAGAAGAGCCTCGCTGAGACAGATACCTGGTGTCAGAGCCATGGCCTCAAGCTCAGTGCCAAAAAATGCATTGTCATCCCCTTTGGTAAAAACTCTGTACCCATGAACTACTACATAGACAGTAGTCTACTTAACACTGAATGTGTGATAAGAGACCTTGGGACCCAGGTGGACAGTAGTCTGTCCTTTGATAGTCACATCGTCACAGTAGTCAGGAAGTCCTTCTACATGGCACACCTCATCATAAAAGGGTTATCATCCAGGAAAAAAGAGGTCATTGTTCCCCTCTACCCGACACTCATTAGACCCATTATAGAGTACAGCACCCATTTTGGAATGTACCTCACAAGACATCTGCAGCATCTGGAAAGGCCACAGAAGTACCTCTCAAAGAGGGTTACTGGCTTCAAACAGATGCCCTACACTGACCATCTCAAAAAACTCCAGCTTTACTCCATAGCATTTCGCCTACTCCGAGGTGATCTCTGTCTAACATATAAAGCTATGTCAAACCCAGAGCTGTTGGACATGCTACACCTAAAGAAATCCCAATCCCTACGAGCTACATGCTCTACGGACCTAAACCATGTCACCACAATAAACAGGACATGCTGGAGGGATAGATTCCTGTCCCAGAGACTTCCCATACTCTGGAACAGGCTACCCATCTATGTCAAGCAAAGTTCTTCATTAGCACTCTACAAGAAAAATCTTGATGAGTGGATGGGAAATAGGAAATACACCCCAGGGATCAATTCTGTGTCTCTGCTTGACAGTGGCACAGGAAAATAACTTTCTTGGGTAGCATAAGCCAGGGAACCATGTTGGCTAGGCTTACGTAGGCCCTCGGGCTGATAGCCTAGTACCTACCTATGAACCTATGAACCTATGTTAGCAAATCAAACCAGTCTACAACAGCCCTGGCAAAGCAAAGATAGCCACTTAGTTTGCTAATCCTGCAGCAGGTGGCACACCAGTTGCCAGCACAAGGGGCCTAAAGAGAAAGATAGATTCAAGATGCACGAATTCATCCTGAACCAACAGAACAGCTAAGGTCCTAAAACCAGAGAACCAGTTTGATAAAGGACTTTTAAACTACAAAAAAATGCATTTGTTTTTTTTTTCTAAATAACAGCACAGTGAATTCCAAAGAGGTGCTCCACACATCATGATGAGGTAGTAGTCACTTTTCTCAAGAACTATGTACCTCCATTTAGCTGCATTTTAGTTCTGTTCTGCCTAAGAGGATTCTGAGGGTAAAAAAAAAACCCATGCAATGTCAAATTGTTTTAATAATCGATGACTGAACTGCACATTATAAGCATAACAAGAGGTAGCAATTGAATTGTATTGCACATTGTACGTTACAGAGCTTGGAAGTCAAATGTAGCCATCTTGACACACAGCACATTATTTCTACTCTTGTCTGTGCTCAGAGTCACAATGATAGTTTTTCTGGCTTGTCTGAATAATTGTCTGATATCTTACTGATGTTTTTTCTTGTTAAAAGAAATGTATTTTGTTCTCTATCAAGTAATATATTATTTCTGTAGCAGTTCTTGTGTGTGATATTTTCCTGTCTTTCATTTCTTTGAGAAACAAGAATTGTGTGTGGCAATTCTCATGTGGACTAAATATGATGTGATGTCATCTGCACATATTTGCAGGGTGTCTTGCTTGTGAGTATCATCTGTATTACAGGGGTTCAGAGTTTATACTTTGAAACTGTCGTAAACAATGCCCACCCAAGGTTGTGCTGGTGATGGCATCATATAGCATATATAAGAGCCGACATGTCAGCTTGGTGCTGTGTTGTTCCAGTGACTGGAGCTACTAGATGCAAGAGGACCCCTTGATATTTAGCTAAAAGATTTAAGAGATAGGCTGCGGTGGTGCAGCTGTTAGCATTGTCACCTCACAGCAAGAGGTTCTCCCATTCGATTCTTGGCTGGAGTGCCTTCTGTGTGGAGTCTGCATGTCCTCTCCATGATTGAGTGACACTAAAGACATGCAGGTAGGTACGAGCGTGAATGGGCGTGCCTTCTTTGAAGGTTGAGCATCTAGCTGGCAACTCGGCACCGTAAAAATCTACTGCCAATCATGAGCGGACGAGAGTTCTGCTGTGGCAACCCCTAACTGGGAAAAGCTGAAAGACATATCTTAACTGAGAGGTTTTACCACATAATGTGGATGTCTGATAAGACCTATCTCTTTCCTTCTTGAAGGAATCTATATGAATGTCAGTAACCCATTTTTATGAGACATGTGGCATCTGAACTAGTTGTCTACCATGCAGGCAGGCATTTCCTTGTCCACATCCAGCACTGTCCTCAAACTGTCTGGTTTGTGGATAGCGGCTGACATGGGTACTGTATGTGCAACCATACTGCATATAAGAATCATCAACCATGACCAAGAGTGAAGCCAGGGATTCCACCACAAGTAATTTTATTCATTAAGTGCTTTCATCCACATGTAAAAGGGCTTCATCCTGGAGTTAGCATATATAGCAAGAGGGTTGTGGGGGCATAGACCCCACCTATTTTAAATGTTGTAAACCATAGATATGGATACTTGCAAATTGAATGAATAACTCTTTCCAGAAGACAATATATACCCAAACCCCCACACACACCCAGTGTGGGAGTCTGTGTCCCCCAAACCCCCTTACTACAAATGCTAACTCCAGGATCACACTACAGTGGGGAACATGGTGATGGTGTATACCTTTCTATGAAATGAGTTTCAGTCAAATGAGTTTTCAGTGACATGAGCTTTCAGTGAATTGTGCTCAGGCAGCTGAGTTTCAGTCAAATGAGCTTTCAACAAAATGAAGTAGACCCATACACACACACACACACACATATCTATATATATATATATATATATATATATATATATATATATATATATATACATGTCAAATGAGCACAGAACAAGTGAAAACTATGACAAGGGTATCAGCTCTGCATTTCTGTTTTGTAACACCTTTGTTACTTAATGCATTTACAGTGGATATAGCTGTTATTTTTTTAATGGTAGTGAATATATGACGCTTGATTTTATATGAGGTAAAAGGTCAGTGCCCTGAGATAAACTGATAAAGATGAAAGAGATACGTGGGCTGAATGTCCTAGGCAAATTCCTGAACAATAATAAAGTTCAGATTAAGTTAATGGATTTAGTAAAAGTGAGAAAGTGTGATGTTAAAAGGAAGGAGCTAATTTGCCAGTCAAGACATAAACAAAACAAATGCAACAGTCTCACTTCAGTTTAATTATTGTGAATGCAGGAAATATATTTTTGGTTTGAAACAGAATGTTAAAGTGCATCTTGCTGACATGAGATATAAAGTTGTAGAACAACTTGATAATGCCTGTTGAAGATAATAAATTGGAACTTCAGTGGGACTTTAGAAGGGAAACAGATACATTGAAGAGCTTGAAGGATAAATGGGGTAACATATTTTGTTGAGACCAATTGGATATTTGATCTGTAAGGGTTGTTTACTTGCACTGTGACAAAAAGTTTCAGTTGCATAATGTGTGTAAAAACTAAAATGGGATGGAATACTTGTAACCCCTAGAAAGTTAGGTCTTGATGAATTTTTGAGTGATGACTGCCTAAGTCTGATTTCACTTATACTGGAATCAAAGGCAGATTAAAGGATTAATTAGAGGAGTATTAAGTCATTAAATGAATTGAAAGTTAATGTGAAAATTAAAATGAGATAGGCATGGAGAAAATATTGTAGATGAAAATATGGATAGGGAGTTGGAAATGTATTTGCTGGTTATTGAGGCATTCCACCAATTTTATAATAATAATAATAATAATAATAATAATATTTGCATGGAAGTGTTTGTAGAAGTACTTCTATACATCACTTACATCAAGGATGCTGTTTCTATAGGAGATTAAGTATGTTAGAGATGTACCTAAACAGATGAAACATGAGGACACATTTTCTGCTCATGCTAAGGACTAACTGTGATTAAGATACCATTTCAGCACTAGATGAAATGAGTACTGGGGTAAAGCATTAAAGTTCACTAAGGCACTTTATTACTCAGTTATGATCAAAGTTTAAAGTTAATGAGGACAACGGGAGAGTGTGTTTGTGTCAATTGGTGTTTGCAGTAATAAAAAGCTATAACTGTAAAGTCATAAACTATGACTGCACCAACAGGGCAAGATATGAATGACAATGTACATGAGATGGAAAAAATAAAAAATGAAAGCAGAATTGTCCAAAAAAAATCATGGATGAAGTATGAAGCCTAATGGCTGCCATGGTTTATGCATTGTAGTTTCATATTAGATTATGTTTGAAGATTTCTATGTATCTGTTAATGCTTGAATTATTTCATGTACTGGAATTGTATGAGGTAGCTTGGAATAATTGTTGAAATTTTCTGGCTATCCTATAATGTATTTCACCTTTAGATATTCTTACTGGAATGATGAAGGTACAACCTCAAGCTGTAATATATGTTATAATATTTAGGATGATGTGCCATGTTTGTAATGTGCAGTTTATTTATTATCTATTTAAAACATTGGTATTAAAATAGCTGTCTTATTTATTTATTAGTCATTATTTTTTGCATTTGCTTCCTAGTATGGTCTGACTGTGCAGAAAGCTACCCCTTTTAATCAGAAGCCTATGGAGAAAAGCTCTGGAAAAATGACCAAACTGCATAAAGCACTTAGTAAATACAAGCATACAAGTAGTCAACATGTACAAAATTTAAATAGAATAATAATTAATAAATGATAAATATCAGCATAATGGAAAGGTCTATGAAAAATATTTTGAAATAAACTTGGTAGGAGAGAAAAGTAGGAAATAGATGATTAGTATTAAGAGGAGATAGATGATGTTCCAGAAGAGGTCGAAGGGTGAAAGAGAGCGAGAGAGAGGGCAAGGAGGACATTTTGGACCAAGGTAACTGATGACGTAGTGTTTAGAAATAATAAGAGGAAGTAAGAGACAGGGCATTTATCATCCAGGAGTTGTGTAGTTCAAATGTACAGAATGTTGTCATAAGTAAGTTGATACCTGGATGTTGAAGTTCAAGAAAAGAGCAATATCGAATGTTGCTTTTTATTAGGAAATGTACGTGTGGCAGTGGAAAGTAGAGGTGAGGAAGTATATGCGTGTGTGTGTGTGTGTGTGTGTGTGTGTGTGTGTGTGTGTGTGTGTGTGTGTGTGTGTGTGTGTGAGTGTGTGTGTGTATAAAGGCTAGGGAAAGAGATATATTTTGTGTAATGTGGTATGAACTATTTCCGTGTGTCTTGTTTGTAGTACTTCTATGAAAATGTTTTTTGTAACATAACACGTACATTTGGGATTAGGGTTGAGGTTAGGGTTACTGTTAGCACATTCGGTAAGGTAGGGCTGTACTACTGTTTAGTCAGAATGCGTTTGAAAGTTTGTGTTTTTTTTTTTTTTAATACCGATCAGAAAAGGAGACTAGCTTTTTTAATTTTTTTTGATTTTTGTCACTTTTATCTTTGAGTAATCATGTCGTGATTTTGGAGCTATTGATATAAAACAATTGCCAATATTTCTGCATGTCATTTCCTAATGCACTTATATATATATATATATATATATATATATATATATATATATATATATACATATCTAGATGATGTTTATGAGGTACCATAATCAGAGACACTGTATCTCTGTTTCATATATGGAAAGATTTAAAGTTATTGACTGTCATTTCACTGTTGGTTACATATCTGACTGAAATGTTTGACTTTGTGGTTGCTATTAATCTGAGTTTTAAATGAGCAGGATTTGATAAGAAAAAAGTAACTAAGAATGTATAGAGTATTTACAAATACTTCTACCACTATGCCTCCTGAATTCAAATTGGCAGAATTAATTATAGGCTCCCTACAGCAGTTACATGTGGTTTAATATGTTATGTGATAAGTAATGCTGTGCTCATAATTCTGAGAAAGGACTCCGGGATTCTTCAGGCCATGTGGTTATTTTTAATTTTATACTCTTGTTAAATCATCTTGGCATGATGTCATAAAAGGTGCAGATTTTTTTTCCAGTTTTGAGTAACACTGCCAGATGGTAAAAGCCTTCATCTGTAATGACCCAAGAGCTGCATTTTTATCTGCTTTGTAGTCTTATAAATATTTAACTTGGATCAACCACCATAGGGTCACTTTTTAATTTAAACCCTCAAGATAATGCTAAACAAAATAAACAAATGTTCAGCTGAGAAAACTATATATGAAATAATGTAAAGATCCAATAAATGCTAGCTTCAGGATTTTGAATAAAAATATAACAGATAGAAGTTTAAAGTAAAAATTCAACATAAGGTTATAATATTCTCTAGCATTGTAAAATAATAAACACAATGCTTGCATCTCTGGCTGTCCATAATAGCAGTACATGTACATGTTTGTTTACTGAGTTTTTTTCAGAATACACTATCATAGGGATGATGATGTGAAGTTAACAACATATCACGTAGCCTAGCCTCAGAAATCCATAGTAGAAAATTGTGCACATTCAGAGGGCAGACAATATTAAATTCACAAGTGACACTTCTGTTCTCTCGTTACTACTGCTTTTTAACTTGCCACATATTATTTTTTGTCCAAAGTCAGTGTGTGTGTGTGTGTGTGTGTGTGTGTGTGTGTGTGTGTGTGTGTGTGTGTGTGTGTGTGTGTGTGTGTGTGCGCATGCCTGTGAGTATTGGAGAGGTTAGAGTCTATGATTTGTCAGTCAGTACTTTGTAGAAAGTTATTTCTTTTTCCCTGTCTATTCCTCTAACTTGTTACAGTGAACAAAATATCATATTCTTAGCATCTGTGAGCATAGTAAGATTGTCTTATGCAGGTGTGTTCAGGCAGGCTTATATAAATAGAACAGTTAGGACTGGCATTAGGCATTCAGTGGAGGATGCTGGTTTTGGAAAATCCATAAATGTATGCAATACAGGAGATCAGATGGTTTGGTCAGGTTCTGCTGGCAGTTTACTCAGTTGCAATACAAACTTAGGATCATAGAAGGTTACTAGGCTATTGACCCTGAGGTCATTTGAAGCCTAGCCATTTCATCTCAATGTGATACCATAGATACTTTAGTCAACACCCAGAATTCTATTTAGTAAAGACTGCCAGGAAAGTTGTGGGTATTATCCCCAGTATGCATTTCAATGCCCCATCCACTCGTCCAAGTTCCTTTTGAACAGTGTCAAAGAGGTGTTCTACTTCACATGACTTAGCAGCCTATTCCGAAGTGGCAGTAGTTACTGGGAGACAAATCTGTCCCTCCAGCATATCCTATTCAAGTCGTGGCCCATATTTAAGTCTCTGGAATCTGTAGCTCTAGACATGTTTGATTTACGGATGTGCAGCAGATTCATTAGGTTTGTGTTGGAGATTGCTATGTAAGGCAGGCATTAGTCTCCCCTAAGAAGTAAATACAATACAGATTATAGTGACAGGGACTTTAATCAGTCTGTGTAAGGCACGTGCTGGAGTCCCTTGATCTTCTTTGTTAGAAACCTCTGAGCGCTCTCCAATTCCTGCAGATGCTTTGTATGGTACATGCCAAAAGGGGCATTAGTCTTAATTATGGGCCTGATTAATGATGAGTATAGAGGGGTTATAACCTCCTTTGCTCTAGAGGCTATGCCTTTGCTAATCAACTGTGCTATGTAGAAAATCTTCCTTACTACAGTAGACACATGGTGGTCAAACTTAAGGCCACAGTCTACTTGTGATCCTAGATCCCGCACCACTTCATAGATATTGATAGTATGAAGGGACATTGTTTTTACCAAAGGGAATGATGATTAATTTCTTTGTATAGTATACTCATTAATAGAGCCATCCAAGAATCTTGCGTCCCCAAACTTTGTAAAAGAGATTTTATTCTACCCCTTCACAAAGGCAGTAACTCAATCAATATCTCTAACTTCAGTCCCATAGCTATTTTGTCTCCTATCTTCAAAGTGCCTGAAAAATACACACACAAGTAACTCCAACACTTTCTGCTAAACAACCAAATCCTGTCTCCAGAGCAACATGGATTAAGACCAGGTCACAATACTTTGACTGCCTTAATATTCTTCATGCATTCAGTCAACAAAGACTGTATATCCTCTCTATTACTATTCTTATCAAAAGCCTTTGATAATATCTCTCACTCCCCCCTTCTACCCCAGCTGTAAAACACCAGCTTATCTACTCTCTCCCTTAACTGGTTTGCAAGTTATTTATCTTGGCAGAGATCAGGCAGTTAAATGGCAAAACTCAATATCCCCATCTCTCCCCAACTCAACTAGAGTCGCTCAAGGCTCTATATTTGGACCACTCTGTTTCAATATTTGTATCAATAACCTTCACTCATCATTAAGTCAGGGATCTCTTGTACAATACTTAGACAACTCCACAATAATATGCTCTGCTGATACTATATCTCAACTACAACAGATCGCACAATCAGCATTTTCTTCTATAATACATTGTGTTATAATAACCATCTATCACTAAATCCTAGCAAAACCAAACTTATATTTACCCCTTAGGAAAAATACTTCCATAAACAAATCCCAACTTACCATAATTTTACAGACCAACACAAAAAGTGATGTAGTAAACCACACTAAGCTACTAGGAGTAATAACTGATGAAAGCCTAAAATTTGTATTACACATGCAATACAATATCAGCAAAGCACGCAGAAAAGTAGGCATTCTATAGAGTCACAATCATTTCCTTTCTCCCCACACTAAACAAGCTCTAGCTGTCTATGGCAACCCCTTGCTAACTAACATCCAGTCTTCATGAAAAATAAAACTAGAAGCATGTTACAATAACATTGCCAAGTTTGTAGCAAATGCCCAACTTCTACCCAGCACTGCATGTCCCTATATTCATTAAACTGGCTTGAACTCCCCCACTATCTCACTTATCTTCAATTAACTACCACTCACAAAATAATTTTCAAACCCCTAGACTGTCCTACCCTGAAGTCCCTATTTGCCCACTACATTCCCAGCAGGTCCCTTAGATTAGAAAAACAACACCATTAGCAAACCTATACACCCAACCTGCCTGCTGGACAACTACTTTGCTCCTGTGTGGTGGTCAGAACATGCAATACCCTTTCATTAGCAAGTCACTGCACACAGAGTCTCACTTCTTTCAAAACAGCTCTGCGTTAACACCTCTCCACTAACTGGATCTTTAATTATACTAAACCTTCTCCTTCCATAACATCGCTACCATCACTTTTCATACTTATTGCATATCATCAAATGCAACTAACAATTAATTCTCTGCTGATAACTTAACTACAACTGACTACTACCCCTGTGACTCTTTAATCTTTTGGTATTACTACTTTTGTATTTATTTTTGCTCTCAAGATGATTATACTTTCTACTCTACTCCCTGCCTCTAAAAATTTCTAAGTCTCCCTTACATTTTTTGTCATGGAATTTCTATATAATCCTTTGACCTTCATATGTTATATTTCCTGCATTTAGATTAGAATTCGCTGCTATCACTTTGCCTTTACTTATAGTTCTATGTAAATACTATTTAGGAAACGTTTGTATTTAGATTAGAATTTGCTGCCATTAATTTGCCTTTACTTATATTTCTATGCAAATACTATTTAGGAAACATTTGTAAAATGCTTAAGCTGTGTGAATAACATATTATTATTGTTTCTTATGGAACTTTTCTCCCTGGGCCTCCACTGAAAATGGGCTCCTCATGGCCCAGTGGACTATGCTGGTGAACAGAATGTCAATAAAAAATAAAAATAAAAAAAAATAATTAAGTTTGAGACTGTGACTAAGATACCAGTCACTGGTGTATGTAAGACCCTCCTGAAGTATATTGACATCATTTGGGGATTCAGTAATCGTGCAGTTTGCAGTCATCCACAAACTTGGCCAGCTATAGCCCCTTAGTTTTGGCCTAAACTTCTGAGAAGTGTATATCAAACAGTAGGGGACCCAGCACTGTTCCTTGTGACACATCACTGGTGACAGGCCTGCTGGTTGATGTGGAGTCACTGACTTTTATAGTGTGTGACTTGTTTGTGAGCCACTTGGCAAGGGTTTACATTCAGTTTGCTAAGTTTATCGGTAATGCCTGAGTGTAGGATTGTGTCAAAGGCCTTGGCCAAGTCGAGGTATGCCGTATGCACAGATTTGCCCTTGTCAATGGCTCTGTTCACATTTTTGAAGAAATCCACCAAGTTTAACAGGCAGGATCTGCTCTTGACAAAGCCAAATTGGGTTGGCTTAAGGTTTGGAGGTCACCTATGTCTTTATTTACGAGGTCCATGATGATATGTTCCATGGCCTTACAGATGAGGCTGGTCAGACTTATGGGTCTATAATTCCCTGGGTCTGTTGCTAAGCCAGCTTTGTGGAGGGGAATAACTATTGCTGTTCTCCTTTCCACAGGAACACAGCCTGTGGTTAGCTGCGATTAAACGGGGTACTTGATGGTGATGATAGTTCATTTTTTAAATTTGTTTAGAAGACAGCCTGGGGTGCCGTCTTGTCCCACAGAGGCTGTCTTTTTTGACTTAGACAACCTTGGACCCTGTGTCATAGTTAAGATTCTAAATTGTATTTTAGGAAAGGTGACAGTTTGCTGTCTTTTGCCCTTGCTACGAACATAATGCAATTTTTTTATGCTACTGTATGGACTGCATGCACTTAAGGTAATTTGTTAAAGGAAATAGAAATCATGTGAACTTGTTGACTAGCTCACAAAAATAAATACTATCACTTCTTAGTGTGCGATAGAGAAGCATAGCTTTGTTAGAAAACAGCATGAAACATTTGCCCTCAGAGCAGTATTGATAAAACGGGTTAAGGAAAGTAAGTATGAATGCAGGAAAAGGTGAGTCTCTCCTAAATGGCTGGATGGCTTGTTTGAAGAATAGCCATTTGTCATTTCTGAAAAGATCCAAGTAATCTAGGAAAATGTTTATCTTAGTACTGAAAAAGTCCAACATTTCAGGAAATTCAGTGTCATCTGAGATATATAATACAGCTGTGAGAAATCTTGAATCAATTCATTTTCTTAGCCTGCAGAAGATGAAATCACTGAAGTGTGACGACTGTTATCAAAGTGAATACTAATGACAGCATCTTCACTGACAACAGTTAATGCCAAACTGCTAAAAACTTGCAGACTGGATAGTGAAAGCATGAATCAATAGTGTTGCCAGTTACCTATTTATTTACTTACTTATTTATTTATTCTCCTAGTTTATAGCATTTAGAAAACTACCTTTTGAAACAGCATCACCTTATCAACTATCGGCATTATCCAAAGTACAGCACGTAAGTCCAGCAGCTAAATGATATTTTTTGTCTTCTTCAGTTCCTTCTGACCACATGCCTAATCTCACTGCTTGTCAAGTGTGAAACATAGAGTAGAGAAGCTTGTCATCATCATCCTGTAGCGAATTGATTATTTATATATTCAGATATTTATTAATTGGGTCCTTGCCACAGTTTCCTTTCTCTCCATATCTCTCAGTTAGGTGGTAGATGCAAAAATGCAATATCTTTAGCACCAGACTCCTAAAAAATATAAATTGTTCAACACATCTGCTCTCTGGGTAGAATGTTGCAGTACTCCCCAGCAGGCACAGTGCCTCCGCGACTCATCTGTTCACCAGGATTGCTATATCTGGCAATCCAGAAGGAGTCAATTAGGTGATGGTACTCTTACTGAATCCTTCCTCCATCCATGCGTGGGATAATTCTGACTGTGTCCAAACTAACTACACCTGACGAATTTGTGAAATTATATTGACAAAGACTGCAGTCAGTGATCCTTCACTTTTGGAAATGGAAATGGGATCTTCCATCGTGTTTAAACTGTAAACATTGGAGCATCATCATTTGAAAAAACATTTCATTAAGAAAAATGTGAAGCATTATTGTAACAGCATATTGAGTCAGATTTGATGGTCTATAATGACTGCTAAATAAAAGATGCTCTCAACAACTGCCCCACTCCCCAAAAAATCTGCCACAAAATTAACAAACTTATCAATAAATAATTTCACGAAATTGTGACAGTGTTTAATGGTTTAGAGTTGAAAGAATCTTGGTGTAGATAAAAACTTTATTTTTCTTCAGAAATTTCCTCAGAATTTTTGTTAGCAAAGCGTCAATAATTTTGTCCACCCACTTTCCAGTAATTACAAATATGCACAACTTAGTTTAATCTGAGAGTAATTTGTACACAATTCCAAAATGTCTAAAGTATTTTGAGGAATAAAAGAGTTTAATTTTACCCAAATTTATCTTTCTTTATTTATATCTGTATACGGGAATGTCCAACTGCCCATTTTCAGCAGACACCCAGGTAAAAAAAAACTCAATTTACAAAACTAAGTTACAAAACATCTTTGTAGGATACATGATCTGTTATTTGCTGTGTGACAGACAGCTAGGTAAGCTACATAAATAAAAAATACATCTTTGTAGGATGCATAATCATTTGTTTATTATTATACATAAACAGAGAAACAATAGAAATATTAGAGTGAGAAAAAGGAAAAGATAAAATGCAATTTCCAATATTAATTGGAGGGCTAATGTTCTTGGTAGGTAAACTTAATTATCTAAAGCAGTACCGACTGCATTTGAAAGTATTGCTTGTACTTTGTAGATTTACAAAAAGCAGAGAAAGAGAGTTTGAGCAAGGAGAGGGTAGTGAACATTAATGAATTGCAGTGGTGATAAGATTTGATGGCCAGAATGAAGCATAAACAGAGCTAAGAATTTAATAACTGGTCTTTTAAAAGGTATTTAAGGGATGGATGATTGTTTGCTAATCTAATAGCTGGTGGAAGTGTATTTCATTTTTTTGTGAATGAGCAAGAGTAGACATGGTTACCCGTTGACTCATGAGGTTTATACAAGTTGAGGTATTACCTGCCTTGGGAACAACGATGGCTGGTTGGGTGATAGATAGGTGCTATGCAGTTTAATGCTGGCAGTTCATGGCTTTATGTATTGTATTATGGGCCATAAATAGTTGTACACAGTTAAGGTGCTATGGTAGTTTGAACCAGTGTAACATTGTGAGAGTTTTGTAGTGATGTGCAATGTTGCTTACTGGTAACAGATTTAGCCACTTTGTTAGAGTGGCATTTGAGTTTGGCTATTATTATTTGGCTACTAACAGAAGCTTGTAACTAGATAAGGATATGGGGTTTCACAGAAGAGCTAGGGATAGGGGTAAGTTGTTGCTCAAATTTAAGGTTGCCATCAATTGCCTCTTCTTTAAAGCTGCATTTGTCTTTCTGCTATGCTTTGGAGAGGAATACAAGTATTTTTTTTTTTTTAGGGTTAAGAACTATTTGGGCATCATGAAAGTTTTCAACCGAGGCGATAGCTTCTTGTGTGATTTGTAGATGTGCTAAATTTTCTGATGAGCATAATAGTATTGAGTGATTAGCATATTATTTAAGTGACTGTTGCTTTGAAAGTCGTTAATGAAAAATTTAAAGAGAATGGGGTCCATGAATTGAACCTTGTGGCACACGAGTGGTAATAGGTTGGAAAGAGGAGAAGGTATGTTGCCATTTCAGTCTTTGTTGTTTGTTAGATAGATAGGTAGCTTTTAAACCAGTGTAGGGTGGGAGGGTGGGTGTAGGCCAAGATAGATAATTTGTTCTAGGACTTTATAATGTGAGATAGTATCATTTTGAGATATATGGAAACAAGGAAGACATAAGTTTGCAAGAGTCCCCGCTTTTGTTAATTTTATCCAGGATAATAGTGCAGTCTTTGTACTATGTCTTAGGTGAGATCCATGTTGAGTACTGTTTACGGGTTATTCTGTGAGAAATGGGTAAAGAAGTTTCTGTTACACATTTCTCAAGGATTTTTGAGAGACAGGACAGGATAGTAGTAGTCCAGAAATTGGTTGAGCTCCCCACTTATAGAATGGGATAATACTGGATTTTTTTTTTCCGTATGGATGATGGTAAAATTCCTACATGAATTTGTAGATTAAGATATTTACTGGGTAGGGTATGACTTTTGCAACCATCTTAAGACTTCCTGGTAAAACGTCATCTAACTGTGAAGCAAGCTTTTCATTTAAGTAGAATTTATTTATTTTTTTATGTCATGGTGGATATTGGTACTAGTTTTAGAAAGAACCTGTTAGTATGTATGACCAAAGATTGATTGGACTCCTTCATTTTGTTTTTTAGAAGGGTGTTGGATGTAACATATGAAACATTGACTACATCCTTTGATGTGTTGCTGGATTGGGTAGGGGAAGGCAGCATACTATTGCTTAGGGCAGCTATGTGTTCAGTACAACTGATATTACATTTTATAAATATTTCAAGGGGACAGCAGTTTTGTGAACAGCAAAGGCAATTTTCTGAGCCAGAATTAAACAGAGAATGTAATGAAGACCAAATTTTTCTGGTGCATTTTTAAGATTAAGTTGTAGAGGACTAGGATATCGTTTTATGTCATTATGTTTTTTTTTTTAGTTTGGAAATGAAGTTTCCTACAGTGCTAATTTTTTTTCTGCTAGGTTATACCAGTTATTTCAGTTATTGTTTCTAGTACTTATTATGGTTTTGCTTAGGATGGAGAGCCAGGATAATTGGTTATTTGTGCTCTCTTTTTTCAGAGAGGGACAGAGCTACTTGAGGTCTTAAGGAATACATTATTAAAGGTTGCCACAGCTTTTGTTGACTGGAATGGCTTCAGAATGGACCAGTTAAAGAATTTAGGATAACGTTGAATATGTCTTTGTTAACCTTGGTGAGGTATTTGGTTATTTTGAGTTGGTGGGTATTAGGAAGATGGAGAGTAATTATATGATTATATGCTGAAGTGAAAAGCACATTTCACTGTTAATGTGTTTACTGGAGTCTGAGACTATTATCCAATCAAAAATAGAGCTTTGGCTTTATCTGCTGGGGGTTGTGATATGATGAGTCATGCCAAATAGGATGAAACAAGAGCAGGGACTTTCAGTGTTTGCATTTTGCCAATCTGTATTGACATCCCTCGTATGAATTTCTTTTCAAATGTTGTAATACTGGATAGCCAGGAGAGAAAATCCTTGAATATGGAAATGTTATTAATGGGGGGTATAGGTTACAATAACATTAACTTTTTTGTTGCTATTTAGTTTTAGTAGTATTATAAGTATTTCGACTGTCTGAAATTTGCGGGTGACATTGGAATAGGTGGATTGGCTGTTGGCACTAGGGTGGAGTAAGGCTACTCTGCCTATGTTTTTGTGAGATTGATCATTATGTATGATGTTGTAACTGGTAGGTTGTACTTCTATATTTGTTATATTGGGTTTAAGGCATGTTTCAGTGAGGGGCAGGTTATGCAGGCTATAGTTCAATATCCAGGCATGCAGGTTGGGGATTTTATTGCAAATGCTACAGTGATTTAATGTTGTGAGATTTAGTTGCATGGTGGGGCATGAGGGTAAATGTGCAAGTAGGGTATGACAGTGCATAGGTGTTTAACAAGGTAGAGAATTTTTTTCTTGTTTGTGTCATAGGATCCAGAAGTCTGTGATATCACAAGATCATAGGAGATTACTATGCTATTGACCTGGAATTCATTTCAAGCCTAGATGTTTCATGTTAGTCAATACCCAAGATTGCATTTAGTAATGCCTGCTCATGTCCAGGAGGCTTGTGAGCACCATCCCTGGTAAGAATTTATGTTATCCCATCCACTTGTCCAGGTTCCTCTTGAACAGTGTCATACAGCTGCTCTGTTTCACATAAATAGGTAAACTATTCCAAAGAGGCAGCAATCACTGTGAGATAAATTTGTCCCTCCAGCATGTCCTATTTAAGTTGCAGGCCATATTAAAGTCCCTGGAACTAGTAGCACTAGTCCCATTTAGTTTATGGATATGCAGAAAGTTCATTAGGTCTGCGTCGGAGATTGCTCTGTAAGCCAGTCATAAGTCTCCCCTAAGAAGTCTATATGATACAGAATATAGTGTCAGAGCTTTAGTCAGTCTGTATAAGACACATGCTGTAGTCCCTTGATCTTTTTTGTTAGAAACCTCTGAGGTCTATCTAATTCCTGCAGGTGCTTTGTACAATACATGCCAAACAGGAATAGTGCTGAGTATAGAGGGATTATAACTTCCTTTTCTCTCGAGGCGATTTGTTTACTAATTAAGTATGTGATGTAGAAAGCCTTCCTTACAACAGTAGACACATGGTGGTCGAAGTTAAGGTCAAAGTCAACTTGTGATCCCAGTTCCCTTACCACTTCATGGGTACTTAGGGTATTGTTGTTGATTTAATAGTGTGAAGGGACATTGTTTGTGCTGAAGGGAATGATGATGCATTTCTCTGCATTCAGTTTGAGACTGTGACTAAGGTACCAGTTGTTGGATTGTGTAAGACCCTTCTGTAGTATACTGAAATAATTTGGGGATTCTGTAATTGCATCCAGTTTGCATTCTTCTGTAAACATGGTGAGCCATAACCATTCAACTTTAGCCTGAACTTCTGAGAACTATATACCAAACAGTAGAGGGCCCATCACTGACCCCTGTGGCACCCCACTGGTAACATGTCTGCTAGTTGATGTGGAGTCAACCACTTTGATAGTGAGTCACTGAGGGAAGAAATGTGTTTGAGTTGTTATGATCACCATCTTTAGGTTTATGTTTTGGCCTGTAGAGTAGGGATTGAGGTGAATCTCCCCCAAACACACGAGTTTTAGAGTTATGTACAGTAACTTTGACTTCATTTTACTTATGGATATGATGGCTTACCTTGTTTGACATGGGGATTAGTGACAGTACAGAATTTTATATTTAAGACAGAGAATTAAAAAAATGTTAAACAGACAGGGTAATATAAGAAACAAGCAGATAATCGCACCGCAAAAGGCAAACAAGTAAAATAAAATAAAAATGTATGAAGACATTCCACGAACTAGGCAGATAACTCAAGAATCCAATTTACAAAAATAAAAAGTTATTTATTAAAAACGGTAAGCGCTTTCACACAGAGCTTCATCAGACCATGAAAAACAAACTGGTCACAATTCATTTAAATGCACTGCAATAGCCAATCAGCTCACATAAACCTAATACATCAATTCATTCATTTCAAGTAAAATCACAATTTCTTTAAAATATCACTACCAGTATTATAACCTTTCATAATAAACTTATCATTCTATTATAGTGAAAGCTATGTAAGCTCAATGTAAGATATATATTTAAATATATGAAATATATAAATATATAGAAGTGTATAGAACTACTAGTATAGCATCAAATGCATGAAAAATGTGTGCATCGAAAATAAATATATAGCATATAAATGTGTGTATAAATATATATACACTACTAATAATATATAAAAACAATCAATATATACAAATCATATGTTGTTAGTTACTTAGCTGAGGGTCTCCTCTGCTTCAATATGTATTTAATAAAACTTTTCAATCCATAGTATTATAAACCATATAAATTCAACATGGGGCATATATTATATGTAAGAAATAGAGATAAGCACAGATTCATAAAGCTACTAATGTTACATCAAATTCATAGATTTGTATACATCAAGAGCAGATAAATAGCACATGAATAGTATATGTGTATATATCAGTGTGTATAAAAAAAAAATATATATATATATATATAATATATATATATATATATATATATATATATATATATATATATATCTATATATATATATATATATATATATATATATATATATATATATATATATATATATATATATATATATATTATAATTAATACATAAGCTTTCAATGTACATATTCAACATTAATTATCTAAATGACAGTTTCCTTAGCTTCAGTATAGGCTTAAAAGAAGCCCTCTCATTTAACCCCTTCTCTCTATTGGCTCTAAGCCTTAGTACCCATTTAACTTCTTTATTTTGTGTCATATTCCTAATGTCACCCTCAAGTATAGTGGGCATCATCTCATCTATAACCATAAATGTGAAACTATGGTTATTACCTTGTGTCATGACATGTTTAGATAGGGTGTTGGTCGAAGACCTAACCCTAATGCTACATATATGTTCTCTCACTCTGTCTCGGAGTAACTGATCCGTCTTGCCAACATAAAAGGACTCCCATGTCATACACCTAACAAGATAGACCACATGTGATGTCCTGCAGTTGGCACTGATCTTAAAGGTGAAATGTTGGCCTGTATCTGGGTGTATAAATAGTCCTGTAGTGTCAAGATAGTTACAGAAATTACAATTGCCACAGGGATGAGTACCAGATATACTGTCACTATATTTACTACTATCCCTTGGATAACATAGTGACCTTTTAAGATTACATTTGTTTTTAAATAAAAAGGTGGGGTAATCCCCCAATACCCTTCTGACATCTGGGTCTGTGAGCAATATTCGCCAGTTATTTCTAATAATATCAACAATAGGTCTAACATCCATGGTAAAAACATGGGTGCCTTCAGGGTGGTTTGAGGGGGTGCACTCACTAAGTAGTTATCAACATCAATTCTAGGTGAATAGTAGGGCATAGTCCTATCCATTCTAAGGTGACAGAGTCCTTGTAAACTGTCTTCTATTTCAAGTTGACAATAGCCCCTAGCAGTTAACTTGCCTTTAAGCCCTTCCAATTCCTGATTAAATCCTTCATCCAATGCATTGAGCCTTGAAACCCTTATCCCCTGCCCTCTTGTTATATTCCTGTATATAGATTGGGGATGCATACCACTCCTGTGTAACAGGGTGTTTCTATAACAGTTTTTCCTATAAACACCTGTGTTGATCAACCCATTACCAAGCCTTTCCACATATACGTCTAGATCTTCAATCCTAAACTTAGAGGAATTCATAGTAAATTTTAGATAGTTGTATTTCTTATTCAGTTCAATCAAGAATCTCTCTAATTCCATAGGAGTTCCTGCCTATAGCAGGAAGAGATCATCGACAAAACATTGATAAAAGATAACAAACCTTGAATAATACTCCATCTTAAATAAAGTCTCCTCCTCCCATAGGACTATAAACATGTTGGTGTAGCTATTGGCACAAGAAGTTTGCCCATAGCTATGCCATTACGCTGTATATAGATGTGTTTATTAAATATAAAGGCATTATTCTTCAATATAGTTTCAAGAAATAAGCATAGAAGATCTATTCATTCATCACTATATTAACTGTGGTCTTGTAAGTATTTCTGTATGGACTGTACACCTATAACATTAGGTATAATAGTAAACAGGGACTGTACGTCCAAAGTGACAAAATAGAATTCAAGTTCCAAAGGCATCAAACTACTATATTGATACAGATCAGCTAAGAATTGATTTGTATCTCTTAAAATATGGTTGTTATTATCTAGGATGGGTTGTAGCCACTTCTCTACATACAAGGAGAAGGGCTCAGTGACCCATCACTGCCCAGCAACAATAGGCCTCAGAGGAGGATTGCAGCCATCTTTGTGGATCTTGGACAACCCCTATTTAGAGGGTAGTGATGGAAATTCAACTCTGAAAAAATTATATAAATATATATCTATAATTTCACTCTTAAGTAAGTCCTCCAACATGGAGAGAATTCTCCCTTGTAACAAGTATATCTCATCTGAGTCAACCTGATGATAAAAATGGTCATCATTCAACATTGTATACATACTCTTAACATAATCACACATATCCATAACTACAATTGGGCCTCCCTTATCTGCAGGTCTCATCATGATAGAAGCATCATTTTTTAAACTTTTTAACGCAAGTTGTTCCTTCTACTTCAAATTGTATTTCACCTTATTTCCCATTTTATATGAACTTTTATTACCATACAATTTGTATAAATCATGCTCCACCATCTTGTTGAAGGCCTCAACAAAAGGATGTGGGCTTGGCATGTATAAACTAGGTTTTATAACTACATTCACATTATTATTTGATACATCACTGAGTTCAAGTTTAAGTATCACATTCCTACTAAAGCATTTAATATTTATCATGGTTTCAGCTGTCACTAGGTCCTGATGGAATAAATGTTACTCCTTTATTCAGTACAGCCAATTCATTTGTATTTAAAATTCATCTGGAAAGATTCCAGACTATTTAGTCCCCACTTGACTCCACATCTTTTTTTAAGGACTGGTTGGACTGTCCTTCTGCTGAAAATTTGCGTTTCTCCCTCCCTCAACTCATGGATCATATCCTTGAGGACCCTTTTTCCACATTTATGGGAAGAGGAAAATAGGGGTAGGCAGTTGTGGTAGAAGTTGAAGGTATTACAGGAGTTGTAACATTCACATTCTGCACTGTTTTAGGTAGCACATCACCAGATTGTACTGACCCACATCCTTCAGTTAATGCATAATCAGTGGTATTAAAATTACGTTCAATTGCGGTGTCATTAAATTGTGACAGAGTTTGAGATAAACTGGAAGAGCTTTGGCCATCAATACTTGCTCCAGTCCTTCCCCCTTCCTTATGTTGGGTAGTATTGACAATATTATTAGGCTCATTAGCTACATGATTCATTCTAGTACTTGTAATTTTATTATCTCATCCTGAACAAATGGCCTCAGCTCTGGGCCATGTAAAGGCATGCCCCATTTGAAAATCACGAGTATCTCTGTCAATTTTCTCTTTCTTCTGTTGAAGGAGTCTCCTTTCAGACACCATGACACTATCTAACAAACTTTCTAAAGTGCGATCTACTAACAAGCTAGGAAACCTAGCATATAACACAGATTACTATTCCTTGAGAGAGGCCCTTAACTGGTCCTCTTCATGCCTGAAATAATCGATAAGGAGGGCCATATACTTGGCGCTTACTTCCAGATTAAGTTGTTGCCAGCTGGCTAATAAGTTAGGATGCTGCACGCCATAAGTCAGCATCTCCAGAATCATGAGTCTTCTCGGGACGATTCTCCTAAACAAACACACCTCAAAGTGTTGGCGTTGCATTTGAAGCCTTTTCAGCTTTAAAAAATCTCTTTCAAGGTTTTCATTTGCTTGCTTCAAGGCTTCTAAATCTGTTGCATTCACCATATTGATCGCGTCACTGGATGTGACGTCATGGATCATCAAGGGATTCCCTTCCGACCTAATACAGACAAGAAACCTGTCTGGAATACTCCTCATAGCCTGCAGGTCTATAGTCCAATTCAGCATCTGGCATGCTTCCTACCTCCATGTCCCCTCTTGGTACGATATAATTATATACAAGTAAGCAAAGAAACAAGCAGATAATCGCACCACAAAAGGCAAACGTGGTGCTTCCAAAATAAACAAGTAAAATAAAATAAAAATGTATGAGGACATTCCACAAACCAGGCAGATAACTCAAGAATCCATTTTACAGAAATGAAAAGTTATTTATTAAAAATGGTAAGCGCTTTTACACAGAGCTTCTGCATACAATGAAAAACAAGCTGGTCACAATTCATTTAAATGCATTGCAATAGCAGTCAGCTCACATAAACCTAATACATCAATTCATTATTTTAAACTAAAATCACAAATTCATTAAAACATCAGTACCAGTGTTATAACCTTTCATAATAAACTTATCATTCTATAATAGTGCAAGCTATGTAAACTCAGTATAAAATATATATTTAAATATATGAACTATATACATAAATAGAAGTATATAGAGCTACTAGTATTGCCCCAAATTCATGAAAAATGTGCACATCGAAAATAAATATATAGCTTATAAATGTGTGTATAAATATATATACACTAATAATAATATACAAAAACAATATATATATCTATCTATCTATCTATATATATATATATATATATATATATATATATATATACACAAATCATATGTTATTAGTTACTTAGCTGAGGGTCTCCTCTACAGGGTAATATGTTGGTGTAGGTGTTGTAGAAGTCTTGGTTAATTTGAAGGTTAGATATTGGCCTTGTGGTATTAAGACTTGGGGAATGTGATGGTCTGTAAGGTTGGAAATTCATGCAATATTAGGAATGAGTATTTTGAGGAGCATTATGTGGATTATAGTAAAAATAAAACATATGCAAAATAATATAGCAAGTTTATTGTGTGATGGGGCTATGAGAAAGTGAAGAAATGGTTAAGATGTGATTTTTTTTTTTTTAGATGTAGTAATGCAATTATAGAAAAAAGGGAGTGTACTTGTAGGTTGCTAGGGCCTTTATTATATCACCGAACACTTAAAAAAGTGAACAGTGATTAATCGACCCTATGTAATCGAAGGCTTACAATGTTGAACTGTCAGAACAGTGATTTTTTTCCAAGGGAAAAAATCACTGTTCCAACAAAAAAAAAAAAAAAACACTTTAAAACATATTAAGTGAGGAGCTTTACCCCCCACATCGTGCACTCCCCACACCCTTCCTACTTAAATATACTAACTCCAAGACCGCACTACAGTACCGAAAATGGCAAAGCAACAAAGCGTCCAAGCGAATTCTTTCCCAGGGAAAGAATTTGCTTAAAAGCCGCTTCAATATTTTGCCTTTCCAGTCTTTTATGTTCAACCAAGACACATTCAAAATAATGTGTGTTTTGGTCTTGTAATAGGAACCCGGTAGCTACAGTATATAGTGGTGAAGTAATGATTGTGTAAATAAAAACAGTGATGGAACTATGGGGGAGGTGTGATAGCAGAAGGTGGGGTTTGCTGGGGGAGTGAGAAGGAGGTAGATGAAGTTGAGGAGTGGGGGGAGAAGATAATTGGGGCAGGAAAGGATGAGTGGTGGTTGTTAGCTGATGAAGTTATAGGTGGCTGGGATTAAGGACAGAAACAGAATTAGATTAAGAGGAACTGGTGGTAGGGTAGGGAACTGGATGGAGTGTAAGTGTACCAAGGATGAAAGGAGTGGAGAGCTTTCCCTGCAGCCTGATCCAGAAAGTTTTAGAGTCACTTGGGTCACAGAGTGGCTCTTGAGTCATGTAGTGGCAGAGTGGTTTTAAAATTGGAGCTACCACAGGTATACTGCCTACATATCAACAGAACGGTTTTAAAATTGGAGGTACCACAGGTATACTGCCTACATATCAACAGAACTAGAGGGAGGGGAAATCAGGTAATTCAGTGGAATGAAATTTCTGCCGTCAATGTTTTTTTGCAAAAAAGAATGAAGTAGAATGTAAATGGATTGAAAAACTTGTTATGTTTACTCAGACTCTTTGAGGTATTGGGGCATTCAGTTTTATTTGTATGGAAGCAGCATATACCTAACAGCTGCTAAGTTTACCAGATGCTGCTGATCTAACAATGTTATCCTTTAGATGGAAACCAGTCACTGGTTTATAGGTTCATAGGAGATTATTAGTCTTACAGCTCAAGAGCCCTACTCTTAGCAAGTTTTACCCAGATTTTACTCAATTTTCTATAGGGAAAATTTAACAAGGATCAGTAAGCAAGATTTTAACCATTTATACAGACTGCCTTTGAACATAAGGAAGACCAACCCGGGAGTGAATTTATTTCCCATCCATTGGTCCAGGTTGAACTTGAAAATCATCAAGGAATGGCTTCCTATTCTTGACATGAATAAGAAGCCTATTCCAGAAGAGGGACAATCTCTGGGACACATATCTGCTCTCCAGAATGATCTATTCATGTCAAAGATCAGCTTTAGATCTTTGGAGTGGGAAAACCTCATGCAGTTAATTTTGTGAATATGCAAAATTTTCATTAGAGCTGGGTGAGAGACCGCATTGTAGGTCAGGCACAAATCACTCCTCAGTAATTGGTAGGGAAACTGAATACTTCTATAGGGCTTTCAATTGGTCAACATATGGCATGTTGGTCGGTTATACCCCGTATTTTGGGTTGCGATACCTCTGGTGTCACTTCACCTGTTAATGTTTAGTCTGATAAGTGCTGAGTACAGAGGCACTATGCCATTCTTAGATCTGGATGCCATGCCCTTACTTATAAGCTGAGCCACCTAAAAGGACTCCCACACCACTGTGGACCCAGGGTGGTCGAAGTTCAGATTACTATCTGAATACCCAGATACGTCTCCACTTGATCCACTCTTAGGGGCATGCTATCAATGTGGCAATTTGCAAGGGTATTTGATTTCCTAAAGGATATTATTATGCACTTCTTTACATTTAGTCTGAGGTCATGATGCTGAGACTAGTCCTTAGCCTGCATTACACCTGTCTGTAGGAAATCAACCATTTGGGGAGTCAGTGATCACCCCCAACTTGAGTCATCAGCAAATTTGGTCTGCCAAAGGTCATCTATATTTGCCTTGACATCTGAGAAGTATATTTCAAACAGCAGGGGGCCCAGCATTGAGCTGTGTGGTACTCCATTGATGACTGGCCTCTTGCTGATTGTGGATTTTCCTACGTTAACAATATGTGTCCTATCTGTGAGCCATTTTGCTATCAGTCTGGTAATGTAGTGGTTTATGCCAAGTTTTGTGAGTTTATCTATAATACTTGAGTAGGGTATTGTGTCAAATGCCTCGGCCAGGTCAAGGTAGGTGGTATGCATTGCCTTACACTCATCCATGGCCTTGGTGACCTTGTCAAAGAAGATGACCAGATTGAGCAGGCAGGATCTGCCCTTGATGAAACTGAACTGGATTGTGTCTAGAGTCTGGAGAATTCCTATGTTGTTGTTAATCGGGTCCATGCTTGTCTTTTCCTTAGCCTTGCATATAAGGCTAGTCAGATGTATGGGTTAGCAGATTCCTGAGTCAGTGATGACGATTGCTGTCCTCCACTCTACTGGGTCAGAGCCTGTATGGAGACTGAAGTTAAATAGAGTTCATTGTGGGTCTGCTAGGTCAAAAAAAAAGACACTGCTTCAGTGTTTTACTTTTTTACTTCATTCAGGTGCTTCAGAGACTAAATCCACTAAACTGTTGAATTCCCTGAACAGATGAATAGATGGAAATCTATACAAACATCTGTTGATGTTTAGTGTTTATCAGTGTGAAAACAAAAGCAGCAATAAATTTAAGTTCTAGTTTAAAGCAGAGGGACTGTGCAGTAATCCAGGCAATTTGATTACACTAAAGATTTGGGGTCAGTGACACATCTCTCTTTCTCTAAAGAAAGGAGGTGTGAAAAAATCTAATACCCAAGGACAACACTGCGATAACTTTATCATAATGCAAATATTGAGACATTGAAAGTCAATCCTCAAACCCCCAAAAACCTACATTTCAAAAAATCTTTCTTGCAAGCTATAAATCAAATCAAAATGCGAAAAGTGTGTATGAAGTATAACTTAAAGCACGTGAATAAAAATGCAGTACAACTAAATAAATGTATGCTACCATATATTTAGTCTATGCACAAAACTACAGTATGTTATAAAATATGTGTGCATTATCATCAAATGCCCGCATAATAAAAAAGCACATAATTAGGACATATTTGAAATATAACCAACACAATATAATTATGCTGACTGTTGTATTAACCGTGCTACTTCAGAATAATGCTTCAGCCAAGTATTACAGTTCTTATAAAACTACATTACTGTACCCTATTCAGCTACAAAGATTCCTATCAGTAAGAAAACTGGCTCTCCCTTCTTGTAGTACATGCAAATACAGCAGATCTTGAAACAACACTGCTCAAGTCACAATACCCACATTTTTCAATGCTGTATTTACATACATGATACACCAGAGTGCATTATAAACACGGTTATAGAGAATAAACATTTTTATAATATTTATCAGTGAATTGTCTTTTGATCTCAGCAGCTCCCTGAGGAGAATACCTAAAGTGAACATACACTACTTACTGATTTTATAATGTTTGATGGAGAACTTTCATTTTTTTACCCTTTTTATTTATTTTTTACCCTTTTTATTCATTCCTTTGGTTCATGTTAAGGTTACACAGTTCGGATCACTAAGGTCATTAAGAAGGTATTATTTTGTTGGGCTATTTACATCTATTACATGAATGTTTTCAAGCATTTCAATATTGCTATATTTGTCTTAGCTTGATTACTGTAGGTCTGTTGTTATTTTAATGACATTGGCTGACACCATACCTCTCAACCTCTTAGAGCAAAAAATCTGGACAAAGCCTAAAATGAAGGGAGGACAAGGGCCCAAAAATAGGGACAGATTTTAAATATTTCTCTTATAAACTTAGAAAGTTCATAGAATAATAGGTTTTAAAATCAAATGTTTGCCATTTTTAATGACTTCAGTCCTCAGCTGTTTGCCTGATAAGTACATATTTTAGGAGGAACAAACCAAAAATATGAGGCAAAAATCTGGACATTATGCAAAAATCTGTACAGTTGAGAGGTATGGCTGACACACATATGTAGATAGATAGACAGATAGATAGATTGATTGATAAATGATTATGTTTCACTTCAGCTAAAGCACATTTCATTAAAAAAAAATACCGGTCCTATTTTATTGAAAACATCCTTCATCAAAATCTCAAGTGAATGAAACACATTTCACCTAAAATTTTGGATAAGCTATAAATAGCTCCAAATGCTTATTTTTGTCTTACCCTCTACACCCCCCCCTCCCACGCCATAATTAAGCATGGAGAAAAAAGAATGTTGCTCACACACTAAATGACCCTTGGTTCACAAATATAAACTGCTGGAGATTGTGGCACAGTATACACTGAGCATTAACAAGGGAGAATTGCTGATCAATACAAATTTGCATTGCAATTTCTATGATTCAAAACCACTCCAGCAGTTACTTTTTATGCTATCACACAATTTTCAATGAAATATTTTTCGATGAAAAGTAGGTTAAATGAAACAAGTTTTCAATGATGTATGACACTGTTTTTTTTCAATTAAATAAGCTTTAGATTAAATGGTATAGTGTGTGTGTGTGTGTGTGTGTGTGTGTGTGTGTGTGTGTGTGTGTGTGTGTGTGTGTGTGTGTGTATGTGTGTCTATGTGTGTGTGTGTGTGTGTGTGTGTGTGTGTGTGTGTGTGTGTGTGTGTGTGTGTGTGTGTGTGTGTGTGTGTGTGTTTGTTTGTGAGTGTGTGTGTGTGTGTGTGTGTGTGTGTGTGTGTGTGTGTGTGTGTGTGTGTGTGTGTGTGTGTGTGTGTGTCTATGTGTGTGTGTGTGTGTGTGTGTGTGTGTGTGTGTGTGTGTGTGTGTGTGTGTGTGTGTGTGTGTGTGTGTGTGTGTGTGTGTGTGTGTGTGTGCTTGAATGCTTCTTTCCTTTTACACGTTTTATCTCACTGTTATGTGTGTTTTACTTTATTTTTGTGTTTAAAAGTTCATTACGTAAATAGCTATGTGCAATTGTGCTAAGCCCAGTATTAACTTCTTCCTTAGTTTGCAACAAGAGTTATTGCCAACTTGAGAGTCTTCTTTGAGTCATTAGAAAAGGAATATCCAAGCATTTGCGGCATGGACAGAATAGTATTCCTTATGTGGGATTTGTCTGATTTTGTTCCATGACAGCAGCTTGCTAAACATTTTACAGCTTCTCAAAACAAAAGTGTGATCCACTTAATTAAAACCTGTCATACAATGAAGGTAGCAAAATAATGAGACAGAGTGAAAAAGCTTTACTCTTTCATTTAATAGGCAAGGTTAATAGCTGTTTAAAAATATTTATTAAAGAAGCAAAATCATTAATGTTCTGGTCTGAAATGAATAGTGATCACATCTTTGCATACTTCATAAAGGCAAGTCTACAAGGAAGACAATTACAGGAGGCGATACAATCATTTTAGATGTACACATCAGACAGCATTTGAGGTCACTGAGCCCATCTCATATATTTCATCATTATATCAAGCTGAGATATCTCATCTATGGCAGTCAAAATTCTACTCTTCAATTATTGATCAGAAGAATTCCATTAAAATGTGAATTGTTTCCATCTGATTCTTTTATGCCCAAAAACAATTGCAAGGAGCTTATGGCCAGTAAGGATTCAAGAAAGGACATTTAAATCCTGCCATATTTCTAAATATGTACAGTTCATCAGAAGCAACTTTACTGAAAAGGAGTGTAATTAAAGTTATTATATAAAAAAAATCAGAAAAATCTACTGACAGTGTCTACATGCAACTTCATAATGAGTAACATAATGAAGTTATGTAATGTTTTGTGATCTGTGGTATACTTGGAATAAATAACTACAGGTTTCATATGCATCTGCTGATAATTAAGCAGTATCTTACTGCTAATGTCATTTTTTTGTTTTGCCTTTATAAATAAACAAGACTTTATTGGCTAAACTATAATCCGTCTTGTTACCCAATGTAGGAATGTTTTGTTCATGTTACTGAGTGGTTAATATTGTTCAGGGATGCACATCGCTCATATAAGTTAAAGTTTAAGGAATTAAAAAAATATTTCTTCCAGATTCAGAAATTACTCAAATACTGTATTCACGTGTGGAAGTGGAGTATAAATACTTTTGTTTAAAATATTAAGGGTGATCAGTTTACATGTTATTTTGCTATTCAGTCCTCATGAAAACATAGCCAAAACATTAACCCCACTTGGGCATCATTGAAAAGCTAACGCAGCTGATATAAATCCATATCTCATCAGTGGGTGGCCAACTGACTCACTGACAGGACCCTCAAGGTCAAAATAGGTGCCTCCACTTTCGATAGCAGACCTGTCACTAGTGGAGTTACACAGGGATCTGTCCTGGAACCCCTACTGTTTGGCATCTACTTCTCAAAAGTCCAGGCAAAGACAAATGGTCTTTGTCTGACCAAGTTTGCAGATGATTGGAAGTTGGGTGCTGTCACTGAATTCTCAAATGATGTTAACATACTGCATGGGGGTCTCACAACAGCTAATGACTGGTGCCAAAGTCATGGCCTCAAGCTAAATGCAAAAAAATTTATCATCATGCCATTTAGCAAAACCATAACCTCTACTGATTACCACATCAACAGCAACCACCTAAGCACACAACCTGTGGAGAGACAACTGGGTACTCAGGTTGATTACAATCTCACATTCGACCATCATATAACAGCAGTGGTCAGAAAAGCCTTTTACTTGGTTTATCTCATAAGTAAAAGGATTGCACCCAGAAAAAATGAGGTTATTACCTCTCTATACTCCTCTCTCATTAGACCAATAATTCAGTATAATACCCTGTTTGGTATGTACCTTTTCAAACATCTGCACCAATTGGAAAAGCCATAAAAATACCTCACAAAGAGAATCCATCATCTTCAAAACCTGTCCTATGTGACAGGCTCAAATCACTGTTACTCTACTTGGTATTATACAGATTGCTCAGAGGTGATCTGTGTCTTGTCTACAAGGCAATATTGGATCCTGCCCAACTGGACGTGCTACATATCCATAAGTCTAACTGCTTGCACATTACACACTTGAATCTAATATGCAATATCAAAAAAAACCTGCTAGAGAGACAGGTTTATTTCCCAGAGGCTGCCCTGTCTCTGGAATAGACTTCCCATATACGTCAACAGAGTACCTCACTGACCCTCTTCAAGCGGAATCTCGATGAGTGGATGGGAAACACAAATTTACTCAGGGGTTCCACCTGTGTCCCTCACTGACAGGGGCGACAGGTGCTGATTGAGGTTTCTTTTTGCAGATAAACTCTTGGCTTGGCTTGCAAGGGGCCCCAGGGCCATTAGACTAGTAACCTCCTAAGATCTTATGATTCTATAATTTGATATAGGTAGTCACTGACATACTAATACAAGCAAGTATTTTATTTTGCTAAGACTAGTTTCATAAGTGATATTTCACATTTAACCATTTGTTTTAAGAGACAATAGATAATTTGTTACAAATTAAACCTGCACATGTAGGCTTATCAGTCTTACCTCAACCTTTATTTATGAGCATAGGTAACTACAGAACTCAAATTCAGCAATGAAATCCTGGTGGAAAATCACCTGTCAAGTCACTGTGGTGTACTCACTTGACAGTAAAAGTCTGAATCCCATAATGACTGTATGCTGTTATCCACACTCATAACACATAATTACATCTAGCAAAGAGATACTCAATATCTTCCTGTCCTGCAGAAGTAGATACCATGGCACTGTCAGAGAAACACAATGCCAAGCAATGTAACAGTTGTGGTTTAGTGAAAATGACTAGGAAACTTTGTTTCAGTCTGGGAATAATTTAAATGGTGGACTTTGTGCTTGTTAGGTCATATGACTGGACTTCAAGTTTATGGTGGGCCTGCTTGTTGGTCCTATAGGGTGACGAGTCCTCTCCCTTGGTTTGATTTGTGTTGTGTGACCCTTAAGTTAGTACTTCACCCTTGGTTTGATTTGTGTTGTGTGACCCTTAAGTTAGTACTTCAGCCTGCTGAAGTTCCTTCCCTTTGTGCACGAGTCACCTTGTTGTTTATGGTTATCTTGCTGACTGATTTGTTTTCATTTAACTTCTGGATTTTGTTTCAGAAAATATTGTGCCTGATTTTGTAATATTAATATTTAGCTTGTCGGCATCCACTTCTTCACATAAGTGGATAAAGTCTGTCTTTGGCCAGTGTTTTTTCTCACTGGGCATTTGTTGGGTCTAAACTGTGTAGAAGTCTAATTATTAACATAAGTAAATGTTGGGTCTATATTATATAGACGAAAAATCAGCACGTGGAATGCTCACATGAGCGAATATGCAGAAATTCAAAATCACTATTTTGGGGCGCTGCCCCCCCCCCCGCTAAATATATATTCCAACTGCACTACAGTGAGGAAAGGGTAAATATTCCGATCTTCACTGCACTGGGATCCAAAAAAAATAAATATTGACTTCCTGCATTTATGGTCATGTGAGTGTTCGATAATTTGACTTTTCGTCAATATAAAGTAGACCCTAAATGTTGTGGAGGGGGCTATAGTTGGTGATTTTTATTGGTAAAAAGAAAGTAAGATGGGACCTTGCACTGACAGTGTAAATGTATGGTGAGAGGTTATCTGATTGAATGTTACAGGTTCTTTAGGTGAGGTAGTTACTGAACCGTCATAATGTGTTAAGAGCCATATCTTGCCAGGTAAAGCTTTTTAGCTATTGTTTTTCGTCATGACCTCAAGCTGATTGCCAAAAAGTGCACTGTCATCCTCTTTGGTAAAAGCTCTCCACCCATGAGCTACCACATAGGTGGTAGTATACTTAACACTGTAAGTGTAGTAAGGGACCTTGCGACACAGGTGGACAGTAGTTTCTGCTTTAATCACATCGCCACAGTAGTCATGAAAGCCTTCTACATGGCACACCTCATCACAAAAGGTTTCTCATCCAGGAAAAGAAGAGGTCATTGTTCCCCTCTACTCGTCACTCATTAGAGCCATTATAGACTACAATGCCCCTTTTGGTATGCATGTAACAAGACATCTACAGCAACTGGAAAGGCCACAGAAATACCTCACGAGGAGGATTACTGGCCTCAGATGCCCTACGCAGACCGTCTCAAAAAACTTGAGCTTTACTCCGTCGCATATCACCTACTCAGAGGCGATTTGTGCCGAACATACAAAGCTATGTCAAACCCAGAGCTGTTGGACACGTTCCACTTAAAGAAATCTCAATTCCTCCATGCTACACGCTCTAGGGACTTAAACCTTGTCACCACAGTAAACAGAACATGCTAGAGGGATAGATTACTGTCCCAGAGACTTCATAACATAGTTAGGTAGGGGTTTGAAACCTGCAAATGCTGTGTGTGTGTGTGTATGGGGGGGGTGTTGTGTATGTGTGTCACATCCTTTGAGAGGAGTGGCCTTTTTAAAGGATAAGAGGATGGCATAATGGTTAAGGTGTTTACCTTACAGACAGAAGGTGCAAGGTTTGATTCTCACATGGGGTAACTAGCTAGGCATGAAATGGCCCACAAGGGCAGTTAGCCTAGTACTAATCTATGAACCTATATCCCTGTCTGTTAGTTCAGCCTCTCTTGTCTATCATCATTGCTTTGCATGTATACATTTCTAGATATGAACACCCACCTAACTCCACATGCTATAGAAGTCAGTATTAACTGCATGTACCACAAGAGTCACAGAACACATATTTGAATGGGATAAATTCATCAATGGGCTGAAAGGCAGATGGTTAACCCAAAGGGGGATGGAGAGATTTGGGTGAGTTCTCCCTGTGTCAATATTTGGGGTTGGGAGGGTGGCCTAATGGTTAAGGTGTTTGCCTTACAAACGCAAGGTGTAAGGTTTGACTCTCACAAGGAATAATTGGCTAGGCTTAAAATGGCTCGCAAGGGCAGTTAGCTTAGTACTAACCTATGAACCATACTCTGGAACAAACTACCTATGTATAACAAACATTAGCACTCATCAAGAAAAATCTTTATGATTGGATGGAAAATAGGAAATTCACCCTGGGGATCACCTCTGTGGCTCTGCTCAACAGAGACACAGGAAAATAATTTTCTTGGGTAGCGAAAGCAAGGGTACCTTTTTTGGCTAGGCTTATATAGGCCATAGGACCAATAGCCTAGTACCTACCTATGAACCTATGAACCATGGAAAAGCATATTTTCTAAAGGGAGAGAAACTGACAGAGTGGAACAAAGGATCTTACTGGGGTAAACCCTCTTATTTGTCAGTGTATTATGATGAGTACTGCTGATGTTGTGATGGACAGTAACTTGCAACTGTTATCAGCAGTAGCAATTACCAGCATTCCAGAAAATGCTTGGAAAATTAAGGCATTCTCTTGTAGTATCTGTTCTATGCAGGGCTTAATTCAAACTGCCTGATCTATGTACATTAGGCAACTATATCCGGCTGAGATATGCATTGTGTCTGTTCAACAACCTGATCAGAAGATAGCCTTTGGTAGCTACATGGATGGTTTCTGGCCATTTTGGCCTCAGACAAATGTCAGGAATCACCAAAATGACACTGGAATAAAATGATTTGACCCATCATATAAGGAATTGCAGATGGATCAGATAGTGTCCCTAGAGTTACCTTGAGTCAATCAAGACTCGATGGCAGTACACAGTACTTGCGTAAAATTGTGATCAACCTTCCTGTCACAAAGAAAGAAAAAGTGCACACTCTTGAACTATACATTAAAATTGTTTCATAACTTATATTATTACATTAATTATTTTTGACAGAGATGATGCTGCCCTGCTAAAATGAAGTTTAAGGCTGCTATGTTGCTAGAAGTGGTGAAAATAACCAATAAATTAAACTTAAGGTAAAACTATGTCCCATTCTCCATTCAATAAATACAAATTATTATAGTTATTAAATCAAGAAGTCCACTTTTCAGCTAATATATTATTCAGTGCAGTTCCTTCTAATGTGCTTGTATTCATGTAGTCCAACTTCGATACAACACTCTGGAATTCTAATCATAAATCCTAACTTGAAATACTACATTCATATTCTTCTAAAAATGGTCTGAATGTGTAGTCATCAAAGTTCTTTTAAAAATGCTCTGCACTTGATTTCTTTCTGTTGCTACTTTTTTCTTTCATCATAGGAAAACAATATGAACCGTGCCGTGAACCCTGACGTGCCCATTAATCTGGAGCGGCAGCACAGGAAAAGTCAATTTGTGGGGTTATAGGATGACTAAGCATCAAGTCAGGCAAGCAAAGGGCTTAAAATCAGAATCTCATAGCAATGGGGAGTTCAACATCAATGCTGATTGTGCTAGGATTACAAAGGGCACAATGAAAGCAGAAGGTGTACCTAATATCTGCAACAATGAATTAGTGATTTATAAATATTGGCATTCTCACTACAGAAATTATAACAAGGCAATGTGAGTGCAAATGTCATATTTTTTTCATGATTTCACAGACTAGATCTGGAGTAACAATAATTGTGCAGGCTAGCATGTTCATCCGTTATGAAAATATATCTGTAGTAGTAGACTCTTTCAGTTTTTCTTTCATTTCAATTATGACATTCTTACAGCAGAATGCATGTTGTTTTTGTGAACGTTTGCAGATTTTGCAATGTTTTAAAATCAGCACTGTATAATTATGTAACTATAATATATAACAAGAGTTTAAACAGCTGCTTATTTGCATCAAAATAATATTATCAACAAGACAGTTGCTGTGTCTTATTTACATAATAATTTCATATGTTACAAATGGGTCTATATTAAAAGTTCAAGTCTGAAAACTTCAAATCTAATATGGTCGACTCCATATGAGGGAAGTTTTCAACCATCGAACTTAAAATGTAAACAAAGTAAAAACAAAAAACCTATCTGCAACTCTCTATGCAGGGGACAAGCCTCCGTGCACCACCCCCCACTACTTAAATATACCAATTCCAAGATCGCACTACATTGAAGTGAAGAGAGGAATTCCCTACGGCGATCTCCATTGAAACGTTCGATGTTTGAAAACTTCATTCACATGATGTTGATCATATGAGATTCGAAGTTTTCAGACTTTGAACATTTAATATAGACCTGTTACAAATGGACCACTGGGAAAAAATAAATCTCCTGGCTTTGAAATACTTCCAATTGTATGCTCTGCTAATCATCTGTTATTAGGTAACCTATAAGACACTAAGACACACACACACACACACACACACACACACACACACACAGACACACACACACGCACGTATGCACACACATACACAAACACACACACACACACACACACACACACACACACACACACACACACACACACACACACACACATGTATTTATCTATATTAGGTTTATAGGTTCATATGAGGTTACTAGGCTAGTAGCCATAGAGACCTTATAAGCCTAGCCATGTTAATCCTGGGTTGTTCCAATTGTTCTTGGTTAGATGGACATACTTTACACATCATTTGTGAGTGTGTGCATATACACACATGAGTATGTGCCTGTTTGACTTTATTTTTAGTACATTTTATTTTTCAAGAGAGTTGGCTCTCCTATTAACCACAACTCTATTTTGTAATGAAGAAGTCAGAGTTATGATGTGATGCCAGCCCCCATCCTTGCAAGGAGGATTAACAGAGATACATTTGGCTAAACATATTTAGCCAGTCTGACAGGAGAGTCACATCCCAAAGCATTATACTTAATTCTGAAAGTAACACAGTCACTTTGACTATCTGTTCTCAAAACACTTTAAACGGAGGCAGGTGCAACAATACTGTGCCCAGTTTAATTTCCTTGACACCATCCTGATTTTTCCAGAGGTTATGAACTATGTAGACCCAACCGAATTCTTATGCACACACTCTTTCTTCTATTGCTATCCAATTTGCCAAATACTGGAAATAAATATAAGTACTTGGTTAAGTTTTACACATTTACCTTGATAGGTACAGCAAGAGTTAAATTTAAAAGAAGATACAGTTCTTAGATAAGTGCATATCCAATGAAATATTAATGCTATATTAATGTTAATTATTTATACTAAAGAAATCCATAAGATAGGCTTAAACTCTTCTAATGCCATACGCCTAATGAATATTTGCTTAGACCAACACTGCATTATCTCATTTTGCGTGTACTTATCCTTTAATGAATGCCAGGATATAATTACAGATATGAATAAATAATAATAATTATAGGCTGTGGACCTCAGTACACAGGGATTTAGAAGTAATGGACTATACTTCTCTAATGCATTTTCAGATATACCTCCTTAATCTGTATCTTGTAATTTAGTTACTGCAAAATATTAACATTTATCATGTTGCAACAGCAAATAAATGTTTCACTGAAATCAGTCCAAACATAATTTAAGAAAACTTTCCTTGGATGAGGTAAGTAACAAGGTAGTACCTGTCTGATGGTGTTTGCACTCATTAAATAATGCTAGGTAAATGAGTTATTATGGTATTGGATAAATTACATATGTATATTTCATTTTATGATAATCTTTCTTTCTTTCCCAACAATGTTATTTGTGCTAAGGGGATAGCATCTGCTACAATGACATAGATAAACAATAAAAAATAGCTGGTGATATTTACTGACAGCAAACTAAAACAATGAGTAAAAAGGTCACACAGAAAAACTAATCGGTTAAAAAAAGAAAAATCTTGCAAAGCAAAGTCTCGGACATTCAGAATTGCCATTTAGCTGAAACACAGGATGCTCTTAAAGCGTAATTTGCATGTATCCCGTGTCACCTCTAACACAAGAGGTTTAAGGAATCAAACAGTGGAAAGTCTAGCTTTGCTTGATTTTTCTTTTTGTTTTTTAATGGATTTTCTGACAGCAAAAACTATACTGTCATTTTACAAATGGAAACTAAACTATGCCAATAAAATTAAAAATATATATATTTCTGTACAATGAAATACCGTTTACATTTGTCTCTGAGCATTAGTTACACCTGTGAACAATTAAGATTTAATAAATAGTGTTGAAATATTAAGTTCATGGGTTGGTTTTAGGATGTGAGACTGCAGCTGTACTGCATTAAAGAGGGTGTGCAAGGTGTTCATTCTTGTCCCATTAAGTGGGACACAGCTATGTCTGGCTTTATTTTGTATGCAGTATAGTCTGCATGCTCTAGTAATACATTGTGACCCTTCTATATTAGTAAGCAATCTCACAACAGACTCCATGGAGGGTTCTGCAGCCTTTGTGGTTACATTTTTGTCTGCACTACAGTCTAACAATAACTAACTAACAAACTAACCAACTAACTAACTAACTAACTAACAAATACAAACACAACTGCAGAAACCAAACGAAACTGTAAAACTGTAAAATTCCCCAAAGTAGGCAGAAGACAGCTCGATATGCAGCTAAATCCAAAAACTTGATGAACCAGCAAGTAATCGTACCAAAAAACTTTATTGCAGAGAAAGTAAGTTAGCGCTTTCACGGTAATTCCATACCGCTTCTTCAGACAAACATGAATGGGGACAGAATAACTTATATACAAATGTCATCATCTCAAACAGCTTAACAGCCAGTAAAACAAACATTCATGCAGCCACATTTTCTCCTTAAAGGCATATGAAGTAGATAATATTTACTGGCACAAAATCTGATCAAAAATAAAAAAAAATAATAAAAACATTAACACAAATAAATAAAACATGAAAAATATTCATAAATATATAAACAAACAACAATAAATGCCCTACAGCCATTTATTCCTTAATACAGGCTTAATGGGGACATGATCATTCAACCCCATAGCTAGATGTGATGTGCCCCCAACCTCAAGATCCACGCCAACTCTACCACCTCAGCACGAGTCACTATATCACCACCTTGCAGACCTACGCTGATCACACATAATACCTGGAAGACAAAGTTGTGTTCAGGGCTAGTAGACAAAACATGTTTCGCTAAGGCACTAAATCATATTGCTTCTTCATGCAATACACATGGTCCCTAATTCTTTCTTTTAAGCTCCTGTTGGTCTTGCAAACATAGAATTTATAACAGCGGAGTATGCATCCAGAGAAAGAGAGAGATGCATTTTTAATATGTAATGATGTAGTTTTGATAGCGTAAGTAGAAAGGAGCAGCTCTGGAAGGGATACAGGAGAAAAGAAAAGGGAGCAGTGGCAGATAAACAAATATGAGCCAGAGACACAGACAGTATACAGGCAGAGAAAGGGTGCTTAACTGATGATGGGATGGGTCAGACAATCAACAATCCATGAGTAATTAAAAAATAGAGTGTAGAGAATTTAGAAGTGATACGGCAGGGACTGTTGAAAGATAACTTATTGGCCCTGATGGTAACACTAAGCCATTGGTCATCTATATGACTGATGGTCAAGAGGTGATAAAGGATAGGGACAATAGGTTTTCTCCACTGTTAGGTAAGGATATTATTAATGGTAGAGAGATGAATGAAATAGCTAATATAGTTCCTGCCCCAGGCAAAGATGTGAGTGAGTTTAAAGGGGCCTTTCTAATGAATGTTAATGGCAATGCTGACATCATCAAGAAGATTATTAGCAAAGAATGGACACAGTTTGCATGTTTTTCAGATTTAGAGGGTATTTTTAAAACACCCCTCAAATGTATTTTTTGAAAGGGCCCCAGTTTAAAAATTATTTGAAAGTAGTAGAATTGATTCTATTAGGCAGAGTAGGAAAAGGCTGGGACGTATAAATCTGGAAGTTGTTTGTCATGTCCTTATACATTTATATTACAAGTAGGAAAAACATTTAGTGGCAAATTCATTTTCTAATTGCAATACTTTTGGTGTGGTTTACCTTGCTTTGTGTGAGGCCTGTGATGCTTTTTATGTAGGAAAAATGGAAAGAAAATTGAAAACTAAAATATATGAACTTTTATTACGACATGAGGAATAAAAATGAAAGGAATGTGTTATATAAACAAACTTTAACTTGTAAAAGTTAAAACTAAGTTTTGTTTTTTTTTTGTTTAGAAGAAGTTCCTATGGACATAAAGGGTTGCCCTTTTGAGAGCACATTAGAATACAAACAATTATATTGGCAGTTGGTCCTGGAAGTTAATAGAGACCATGGGCTTAATGAGAACGCCTCACTCATCCCAGTGTTAAAACTGAGAGAAGCTAGATTGTGAAATCCACCTGTAATATATATATATTATTTTTATTTGCTTCATATACATTTTTCAGATGTTCACAATTGTAATAATTTATCTCCCTCTTCTTATTGACATTTAAAATTTCATGATTTTAAGATTTTTATATTCATGTTTTCATATTTTAAGAAATGCAACCATGTGTTTGCCTAAGTAACCTTCCTATGTTAGCCATTTTTGTAGTCATTTTTACAAAAAAGGTTTAATATTTTATTTTATTGTTTAAATTATGCTATGTGTGCTTTTTATTGTGGTGCCATGTCTTGTGTTTTATGCTCTCATTGATTTTACTGTGTTGTTTTTATTGGAATTTAATGTTTTATTTGGTTTTATGCATCTGAGGAAGTTTATTTTTAAATGAAAATGCAGTGAAACAGTTAATGAGTTTATGTTTTAAGTTATTTATGTGATTAAAATTGGTTTATTTATCTCATATCATGCCTGTGGGTTACTGTGGTGCTGGTTGCTTGGTAACTCAATTGTCAAGGGGTGCTGGCTATGCAACTCAACAAGCCACACCATAAAGTTCTGTATAATGTTGAGGAAAGATTTCAGTTGTTGGTTCACCTCAGAAGACATCACACTCCGTAAATGATGATGGCTATGATAAGGGACCCATTTGTGCCATTATCAGAAGAGGAATCTATGACCGTCCTCAGAGTGACCACAGGGATCAACATTAATTCCTCCAGATCACCTTCAAACCCAATATACCACCACAAACACAACTACACATGCACAAGGATGAAAAAAAGATAATAAGTACTGTGCACAAACGATACACAGGGAATAATGGTTATACAGTGGAGTGTCTCATGTGGCATATGCATACAGCTGCCACTTGACTTGATCCTGCCTCCTTCAGCATCCTGAAATGGTGGCCTCTGTTTTCTTGCCTACAGTAAAATAAAGTATGCACACCTCAGAACACGTGTACACCAGGTAATAGAATAAAAAAGATGAATGTTTCAAAGAAATGCTTACAATTCACAGCCATCAATCCCCCCCCCCGCCTCTCCCTGTCTCTATCCCTATCTGTACCTCTCTCTCTCCTCTCTACCTCCCTCTCTCTCTTCTCTATCTCTCTCTGCTCTCTCTCCATCTCCACAATCTCTCATGGCTGAAGCAGGTCAGGGAGGGACTACCGTGAGTTGATGCTTTGAGTCAGTGGCTCTGCTGGACAGAGGCACAGGGAACTAATCTAAGGGGGGGGGACGGCAAAAGCCAACACATTCCGACTAGGCTTATAAATGCCTTTGGGCAGATAGCCTAGTACCTACCTATGAACCTATTTTGGGTGGGAGGATGGCATAATGGTTAAGGTGTTTACCTTGCAAACACAAGGTGTAGGGTTTGATTCTCACATTGGGTAATTGGCTAGGCTTAAAATGGCCCACAAGGGCAGTTAGCCTAGTACTAACCTATGGATCAGTGCTGGTACTTATCACTGCAATGGGTTATTAGGATGACATCACCCATTGTCAGGACAATCTTGTGACAGGCATTGTCCTTTAACGGTAGGGTCCATTTAACTTCTCCAGTAGATGTGCAGCCAAGTACATGGGAATAAAAATGCAGAATATCTTGCTTTCCTTGACACAATGATTGAGCACTGCAGTTCACAGTGCCTGAGGAAGTCATAGCCACTAACACTGATTCCACTTTCAAAAACGTAACCTTTTGAAATTTTAGAACCTACTTTAGCAATTTCCATAATACTGAGACTGAATTCCCAAAACAGTGGACTTACATATGCAAAAGCAAAGATGGCCATTTCTTAAAATATTCCAGTTTCTTTGAGGTATGGCTATCTCAGAGCTGGTATATATAATTTTTGGGTATATTTTAGTCTTGCCCCACACATCGGGAAGTGCATCATTGTCCCCTGCAAAAAAAAGAAGTTTAAAGAAGAAGAGCAATGTTTGAAATTTAATCTTCTTTATTTTCTGTATTATTTATTTATTTATTGTTTCTTTGTTTGTTTGTTTGACATGTTGGTAGCTGGCATTATGACTGCTGACATTTCAATAGGAAGCCATTTAGACAACAGGTGATGCATATTGTAATGATATACTATGGAACTACCAAAGAGTTGTAGCACAATACCATGGTACAATGGGTCCTCCCAAACTGCATAAGTAACCAATTTATGACATGCTTTCCTAGAGCTGTGATGAGCATGGCTAAACTTAACTGGGGTGGATGAACTGTACATTGCTTTCTGGTATAGTATACCATAGTAGAGTGATGCTGAATTACTTGAGCAAAAACAGTGTGCTAGGAGGCCCACATTAGTGAGATATAAGGCATATGTGCTATTTTCTGTGACAAATCTTAATAACACAATTCTTTAGAGATGCAACATTTTATATAATAATTCTGTGCAACTGGATACAAAAATACTGAAGGAGAAATCATCTTCCCATTAATGTACTCCTGCTCTGTAACCAACACGTGTGGTGGATGTCACTGGTAGTGTGTTATATACATGAGGTATGTGTGAATGGGAACACAGTGCAATGACTTGGCACTGCCATGTCCAGCTGAGATGCTGGGAGATGCCAAGAGTACTGGACACATAGGGAAGGATGGAACAGATGGGACATCATCAGTTCCATATATATTTGTAGGCCTGGCAACACATTTTATGGGGGCATAATAGGGTGCACATAGCCTACATGGAACAATAAGTAGATGTAAGAAGGCACTGCAAAATACTTTACCCATTGCAGCAGATTTTTATAATGTAGTTAAAGACTTCAAGAAGAATAGGGGCTATTTTTGGACTAAATGTTTTGAAAAAATTAGTAGTGAAGCCATCTGGACCAGGAGATTTCCCTATTTTAAGTTTATTGATGGCACTTTGAATTTCTTGAATATTAAGTGGAGCTGATAAGAGGGTTGTTTGATCCTGATTCAGAGATGGGAAGGAAATGGATTTGAGAAATGATTCCCTCTGCGCATTAGAGGAGGTGTGCCTATTCTTGCTATAAATATCTGTGTAGATGTCATAAAAAAGGTTAATTATCTCAGAGTCTGATTTATAAAGCACCCCTCTGTATTGCAAAATGGAGATCGTCGGGGTGCCGCTATTATTTTTGAGTATTCTAGATAGGGTTCTAGATGGGATTTGTGCCCATTCAGAATAAGTCGCAATCTGTTTTTGTTCATGCAATGAATAGTTATGTAGGTGTAGCTCACATAGTTCTTTATGTGTTGAATTTATTAATTTTTCTAGTTTGAGGTCAGGATGTGATTTTAGTTCTCTCTCCAGAGAGGCAAGTTTTAGAACAAGACTAGTTTCTTTTTCTTTATTCAGCTTGTTGAAGAAAGTGGCTTTGCTGATCAAATAACCTCTTAATTCAGCTTTACAAGCCGCCCATTGTATATCAAACGCTATTTGAGATTTGTTAAGGTTAGCATATAATTCAGACAGTGACGCATTTATTCTCTCTAGGATCTCTTTGTATTTTAGTAAATTATTGTTAAAGGACCAGTTCATATGCGGGGTTGCAGAATATGCGAAAGAAATCATAAGAGAGATTTTTGCATGGTCAGATAGTAGTCTAGGCTCACATCTTAGTGTATTCTTGAATTTGGAGAAAGATTTAGAGATTAAGAAAAAGTCTAGACGTGACCATGATTTGTGGCAGTTAGAGTAGAAAGTGTACATGCTGTCCCTACGTGAGTCAGAGCTGTAAACAATAGTATCCATGAGATTGAAGTCAGACATTAGTTCCTCAAGGGCAATAGAGGCTTGAAAGTTATATGAGTGAGAGTTACTAGTACGATCTAATCTGGGATTTAACACTGCATTCCAGTCACCTCGATTATCAAGAGGTGATTTGGGAATGAGCTAAGGATATTATAAATTTCTAGGAAAAAGAGATGTTGTAGGGTACATGGACCATATAGATTTAGAAATAAAACTGGTTTGGTAGAGTCTGGTAATACAGAGGTAAAATAACACCATCTACCATTTTTATCGGACTTACATTCCATAATAGCGCCTTGGAATTGTTTCTTAATTATAATGGCTACACCTTTAGAGTTTGAGCTATCACTCCCGGCTATTATAGTCCTGATCCATTTTCTGTTGGATGTTTTTTCCCAGCCCTCTTTAGATAGGTGCGTCTCCTGTAAGAAACAAATACCAGCCTGGGATTTAAAAAAGATGGAGAATTAAGTTTTTTTTCGCAACATTTTGTAGACCCTTAACATTCCAGCAGTCTATATGCCAACTATTGAATTCCTCATTTTAACTGGTTATACTGACAAAATTCTAATAAAGTGGGAATTATTATTCTACGTGTATTTGATATTGTTTGATTATGGGGATTTGCCTTAGGAATTGCCTTAGGGCTTGAGGAAAGGAAGAGAGCACAATAGGACCTTAATCCTGTCTTTATGATAAGATTAACCTTGCATAAGGAGGTAGCACACAGCTTCTTCAAACTAACCCCAGTGCCTAACCACCCAAACTCCTTGTATGAAGAAGGAAACATATACCCAAACAAAAAACCCAAAAAAAAAACCAAAACCTCTATACATATGTACAAAATATACGTCATCCAAATGAACAACAAACCTAGCATACTTACACATACACCCACTGAGCTTCCCATATCAAGCGCATTGTAAATACAATTTAAATATCTAGCATATTTCTGAAGTCAATATGCCTACTTGAAGGTGTACGCTTATGGGAGTCCAACATTCAGATTGAGTTTTTAAGTACTAAGGTTACGTGTTTGGATGAACATTTAAATGTAACATCATATTATTTAGTAATCCACTCAGCTTCGCTTGGATATAAGGCGGGGAACAGCAACAGAAAAATGCCTCTGTCCAAATAAGAAAGAATATGGACATAACCCAACACTATTATTTCAAAGTAAAAAGCTTCGTCACAAAGATCAAAACAAATGACCTTAATGGTATTGAGTTTCATATCAACTCCATATAAATTCCAAAGCATAGTAAAACATTTAAACCCAACTATACTATGTGTTACGAATGCAGTCTTTAAAACTACAGCACCGACCATTAAAAATGTCCCAATTGTATGCTAATCAACTGAAATTTTACAGCTCCCTGTGGCCCAATTAACTTTACCATGTTTTTTTAAGAACTTTCAATCAGTATCTATGAGGGCTTTCGTAAAGCCCCATGTAAGTTTGACAGGAGTTGTGTTTGGAAGGGGTAAATGACCAAAGATATGTTATAACCTGCCCATTTTCAGCCTGTACACATGAAGGAAACGCCATTCAACACCTTCAAGAATTATGTACATGTGAAAACACTACTCAGGAATAATTAAACCTTCCGTCATAAGAAGTTGCCTCACTGGTTGGCATTAAGAATTAAAGGACAGACCATTATTAAAACTCTTTACACAATAAAAACTGGAACAATGGTCAAATGCAATGAATTGGTATCATTCATATATTACAGAATGTTCTCTTAAATACTATAACAATACTGTACAGCAAATACCTTTGCATCTCTGGCTGTCTACAATATCAATTGACCCAGTCACACTCCAGTATGGAAGTTAAGACATCTGCTAAAGGTTCAAAATGTGACCTTCATCCACTTTCATTGATTGTCATACTAAAAATTTAGACAAAGCGCTAAACTGCACTCAGTAAGTCAGTCTTACAGTGCTGGGGAGCATAGCCTGAAAACTGCACTTGAATTTTACTAGCACGGGAGAAAAAAAAAAAATAAATCCTTCCTTAAATGAAAGGCACAGAATCTTAAAGTTATTTTATTCTGAGCGATGCTGCAATCAAATTCAGTGTTTGCTTCCTGAGGACGGTTAGTGATCCAATCTTCAGAGCACAGAACATGCCTCAAGCATAAACAGCAAATTTGGTGAGTGGTTGTGAAAAATCTCCTCACAGCAGCCGGCTACAACAAAGTGGTGCATTATCAAATAAAAGGTCAGGTTGAAAACATTCAACAATTAAAAACAAGACAGCATTAAACAGATCCTAAAAATCATAATGAAGTACACAGACCTAAAAAAGTTGCTTCTGGACAGTTTATCATCAACTCATCACATGCAGTGGTTCTAGACATTATGCAGAGGGACAAACTTTGTGGTAATTAGGCTCTTAGCGAAAATCTTAACCGAAACCAATAGCATACGACTCCTATCTGACTAGGACAGAAGAGCACAGATGTACAAGCACACAGGCAAAGGTTATCTTATCAGACCCACTGCATCGTTAATCTACCAAGCAATGCAATCTCTTAATGGAACCATGAAACATTGCTATATAAATGTCCAATTAGTGGAAGACCACCTCTGAAGATGTTTCATATAATTTTTTGCCTGCTGCCAGATTCCAACTATTCTATACAGTCACTGCTAATGTAAGAGAAATATGCATTTTAGCACAATTTTGTAAGCTTATAATATCACCTCTGGATCTGCATTAAGACTTCATATATAAAAAATTACCACCAGAAGACTACTGTACAAAAACTGTACTAAGAGAGATTTACAAGGAAAGAGACTGAAGATGTACAATCGCTGATTCACAGATTGCTATCCAAATGTTTTAATCTGTTGTTTAATCCCATTAAAGATGTCTCAAACAGGTTACGTAAGGAGCAGTCATCCACATACTGCCCAAATGGTGCATTTCATACTGCCTTCAGCAATGAAGCGGAAATATATACACAGTTACAAAAAAAAAAGTAAAAAGTGGTGGTGAGCAGTAAAACTTGACAAAGGATCAGAGCTTACATCACTTTGTTCTGGTTTCACTGCTTGGTGCGTGAGTTTGAATGCACGATACCGGGGACACTGACAGCTGTGCCGAGTCAGTCTGTGTGCTGAAGATAACACACTCTTCTGTGCACGCTAGTTTACCCTAGGTACAACTGGAGCAAATTACTTGCGAGACGGCCGTCATATTCTGTGCAGGCTGGTATGCGCCGATAACATTACCTGTTTCATTCTGGGTGCTCCGCTTTTTTAGAGGATGTTCGTTGTGGATCAAGATAGTGTGGAATCGCTTAAATAAAATGCCTCGGCTGATCCGTACCTCCCAAGACACGCATACTATGCGCCAGACGAGAAGGAAGTCCCAGGGAAGTTGTAAAGGGAACTGTGTGTTGCGGTTATTTGGGACCCTCTTGGAAACACCTTGTGAAGAAGACTGTACCTACCCACACGAGAATGGCGCGAACCGTTGAACAGGCCATTGGGATTTAGAAATAGAGATCAGGTAAGTGCAGGTAAACTGTGGGGGAATCAAATACTTGATTTTGAAAGGGAATCAGATGGCATGGCGTTGAGGCGAAGTATAACATTCCAACATGCTTGGCAACTGAGTCGCTGGCAGAGATGTAAACTCAGGGAGTAGGAACTTTATTGAAAGCCTTTATAAAGGCTGTTTTGCTTCATTTTGGTTGTTAGCTGAAAATTTCACTTCATTGATGAAGAAGATTAGATTATTGGGGTAGCGCATTTGGAACCGGATATTTCTCTTAATTAAGTCTGCTTGAACGGAGCTAATTTTTGTCTGTTTTCCTTGATGGATGAAGGTAGATCTTGCGAAAAAGATATCTTATGGTTATTCCACATAATGAATTTATGTTTTTTAGCTGCAAATAGTATCTTTTGTGTAACTTGATAGTTGAGCAATTTAACATAAACTTGGCGTGGATCTGTACTGTCCTGTCTTCTACGAAGTGCTCGGTGAGCTCTTTCAATGGTAATTTCAGGCTTTTCATCAACAAGTTGTAATAATGAGTCAAATATATGTTTTGCAGTGGTGATTAAATTATGACTGTCATAGCTTTCCGGAATACCTCTGATTAGAATATTGTTTCTTCGGCTTCTTGCCTCTAAGTCTGTTACTTTCAATTGTAGGTCTGATATAACTGTTGATTTGGCATTTAGGTCTTCAGTGAGAATTTGGATTTGCAACTCATTTGAATGTGTTTTTTGTTCAAGTGTGCCCACTCTTTCTGCAATTTGAGTAACAGATTTTCCAATGGATGAGAGTTGTTCCGAAAAGTTTTTTATAGCTGCATGAATGGGTTGCAAGGCCTGTTTTAATTCATCCATGTGGAAGCCAGTATCTTCACTATTATTAGTAGAATTTTTGCTAAGTTCCATCTGTTGTTTGTTGGTTTTTTGCCTTTTTGAAAGATTCTCCTTTTCTGGTGAGAAAATTGCAGAGGATTTAGCTTTTGTTGTCTGTACCTCCATAGAATTAGATTCAATTGAAGATTTTAGTTGCTTAGCCATGTGGTCTTCAGAGTGCTGCAGCAAGGCTAGGCCTTATTAGTCACAGTATAGTGTAGCACTATAAGGTAATATAAGAAGATATACTTAATTTGGCCACTGCTTGACAGCTGATAATATTAAATAGGTTGGATTTTGAAGCTGAAGTGGAATCCTTTGTACAAATGAACGTCCCAAAGCTCTGAGAAGTGTAAATCTAAGATAAAACTAAATGTAGTATGGAGCTCAGTTTAAATGCAGTTCACCAGGCGTCCACCATTTTGGAATCAGCCATGATTTTAAGATTTTTATATTCATGTTTTCATATTTTAAGAAATGCATCCATGTGTTTGCCTAAGTAACCTTCCTATGTTAGCCATTTTTGTAGTCATTTTTACAAAAAAGGTTTAATATTTTATTTTATTGTTTAAATTATGCTATGTGTGTTTTTTATTGTGGTGCCATGTCTTGTGTTTTATGCTCTCATTGATTTTACTGTGTTGTTTTTATTGGAATTTAATGTTTTATTTGGTTTTATGCATCTGAGGAAGTTTATTTTTAAATGAAAATGCAGTGAAACAGTTAATGAGTTTATGTTTTAAGTTATTTATGTGATTAAAATTGGTTTATTTATCTCATATCATGCCTGTGGGTTACTGTGGTGCTGGTTGCTTGGTAACTCAATTGTCAAGGGGTGCTGGCTATGCAACTCAACAAGCCACACCATAAAGTTCTGTATAATGTTGAGGAAAGATTTCAGTTGTTGGTTCACCTCAGAAGACATCACACTCCATAAATGATGATGGCTATGATAAGGGACCCATTTGTGCCATTATCAGAAAAGGAATCTATGACCGTCCTCAGAGTGACCACAGGGGTCACCATTAATTCCTCCAGATCACCTTCAAACCCAATATACCACCACAAACACAACTACACATGCACAAGGATGAAAAAAAGATAATAAGTACTGTGCACAAACGATACACAGGGAATAATGGTTATACAGTGGAGTGTCTCATGTGGCATATGCATACAGCTGCCACTTGACTTGATCCTGCCTCCTTCAGCATCCTGAAATGGTGGCCTCTGTTTTCTTGCCTACAGTAAAATAAAGTATGCACACCTCAGAACACGTGTACACCAGGTAATAGAATAAAAAAGATGAATGTTTCAAAGAAATGCTTACAATTCACAGCCATCAATCCCCCCCGCCTCTCCCTGTCTCTATCCCTATCTGTACCTCTCTCTCTCCTCTCTATCTCCCTCTCTCTCCTCTCTATCTCTCTCTGCTCTCTCTCCATCTCCACAATCTCTCATGGCTGAAGCAGGTCAGGGAGGGACTACCGTGAGTTGATGCTTTGAGTCAGTGGCTCTGCTGGACAGAGGCACAGGGAACTAATCTAAGGGGGGGACAGCAAAAGCCAACACATTCCGACTAGGCTTATAAATGCCTTTGGGCAGATAGCCTAGTACCTACCTATGAACCTATTTTGGGTGGGAGGATGGCATAATGGTTAAGGTGTTTACCTTGCAAACACAAGGTGTAGGGTTTGATTCTCACATTGGGTAATTGGCTAGGCTTAAAATGGCCCACAAGGGCAGTTAGCCTAGTACTAACCTATGAATCAGTGCTGGTACTTATCACTGCAATGGGTTATTAGGATGACATCACCCATTGTCAGGACAATCTTGTGACAGGCATTGTCCTTTAACGGTAGGGTCCATTTAACTTCTCCAGTAGATGTGCAGCCAAGTACATGGGAATAAAATGCAGAATATCTTGCTTTCCTTGACACAATGATTGAGCACTGCAGTTCACAGTGCCTGAGGAAGTCATAGCCACTAACACTGATTCCACTTTCAAAAACATAACCTTTTGAAATTTTAGAACCTACTTTAGCAATTTCCATAATACTGAGACTGAATTCCCAAAACAGTGGACTTACATATGCAAAAGCAAAGATGGCCATTTCTTAAAATATTCCAGTTTCTTTGAGGTATGGCTATCTCAGAGCTGGTATATATAATTTTTGGGCATATGGAAGTCTTGCCCCACACATCGGGAAGTGCATCATTGTCCCCTGCAAAAAAAAGAAGTTTAAAGAAGAAGAGCAATGTTTGAAATTTAATCTTCTTTATTTTCTGTATTATTTATTTATTTATTGTTTCTTTGTTTGTTTGTTTGACATGTTGGTAGCTGGCATTATGACTGCTGACATTTCAATAGGAAGCCATTCAGACAACAGGTGATGCATATTGTAATGATATACTATGGAACTACCAAAGAGTTGTAGCGCAATACCATGGTACAATGGGTCCTCCCAAACTGCATAAGTAACCAATTTATGACATGCTTTCCTAGAGCTGTGATGAGCATGGCTAAACTTAACTGGGGTGGATGAACTGTACATTGCTTTCTGGTATAGTATACCATAGTAGAGTGATGCTGAATTACTTGAGCAAAAACAGTGTGCTAGGAGGCCCACATTAGTGAGATATAAGGCATATGTGCTATTTTCTGTGACAAATCTTAATAACACAATTCTTTAGAATGCAACATTTTATATAATAATTCTGTGCAACTGGATACAAAAATACTGAAGGAGAAATCATCTTCCCCATTAATGTACTCCTGCTCTGTAACCAACACGTGTGGTGGATGTCACTGGTAGTGTGTTATATACATGAGGTATGTGTGAATGGGAACACAGTGCAATGACTTGGCACTGCCATGTCCAGCTGAGATGCTGGGAGATGCCAAGAGTACTGGACACATAGGGAAGGATGGAACAGATGGGACATCATCAGTTCCATATATATTTGTAGGCCTGGCAACACATTTTATGGGGGGCATAATAGGGTGCACATAGCCTACATGGAACAATAAGTAGATGTAAGAAGGCACTGCAAAAATACTTTACCCATTGCAGCAGATTGGACATAGGGTGCTTGATCAGAGCATTAAAGTGGCCTGCTAAAAAGCTAAATAATCTGGGAGGAAATTCAGTGTCCTTTGGGGATAAATTCTGTAGCCTGCTAGAAATACTCACTGCATGTCATGTGTAATTCACAGGTGTACACGGTTTGCCATAATCCCCTAAGAAAGACAACAGCTTTAAAACTTCACTACACAAGTAAGAGAGATTTGTTGTTGAAGGACCTCTGCATGTATAGCATGTATATCATAATCAGGGATACCATGGACAAGGTGCATTGTAAGCAGGTCTGGCAGAGAATAGTGAGAGAAGTGAATACATGGGGAGACATAAAAGGTCTAAGCAACAGGTGTGCCAAAGGATAAGTAATATGATAGTGTGTTCAAAGGGCAAGTCTCGGGACACTGCCCAGTACATATCCACTCTAGAGAGGGAGTACCAAAATTGAAATGACTAACAGAGATGTAACAATTCCTAGTATCCCAATCTGTGGAGGGGGAGTGGAACCTCAAAACAAAGGAATATGGGTGCTTGGATAGATGTGACTGCCTGAGTGCAAGAATGGGGTCTTCTTGTTTAGTACTGCCAAGTACAAGTCCATATGGTATAGTGCACTACATGCTTGTTAGTACGCATGACATTCTGCATATCTGTTATTTCTAATGCCTCTGGGCTGCAACTGCAAAAACCTGCGCTTCAAGGTATATATGGAAGCATATGCTATATACATATCCTTTTATTTACCACTATGCATGAAATGGCAGAGCACAGATAAATGCATTCATGCCATGCTTTCAAAGGTTTTACCACCACAACAGCAAAGCATAACCCCAATGATAACAGGACACCTTTTGCTGAGGGTAATGAAAATGTGCACACGGCACAGTCCAGTTGCAACACTTCACTTGGAGGGCTCATCCACATCACCTACATCACATGCCCTGTGGGAGATCAGCACCTTGACTGCATTGTACATGTGTATTTTGGTGAATCCTGGTACTTCTTCTCATACCTCATTACCACGATCAGGAAAACCAACTTTGAGAATAGTTTTCTGAAATCAACTTGTCTGTGTTTGTTTTGCAAAGTTTTCATTCTTCTTCTTTGTTTTTACTTTTTAGAACAACTCAGTAAAAAAAACGCTGTGGTGGTACAGCGGTAGCGTTGTTGACTCATAGCAAGAGGTTCTCCTGTTTGATTCACTGCTGGAGTGCCTTCTGTGTGGAGTCTGCATGTCCTTCCCGCTGTCAAGTGGCCTCCGAAAGACATGTGTGAATGGGCATGCCTTTGCTGAAGGTTGGGCATCGGGCTGACAGCTCGGCACCATAAAAATCGACTGCCAATCATTAGTGGACCGGAGTTCCACTGTGGCGACCCCTTATCAGGAAAAGCTGAAAAGACAAACAACAACAACAGAACAACTCAGTAAAAAGCATTCTTTATTAAAAAAACTTTTTTTTATATTTTTATTTTTATATTATAAGAATAAGTGATCATAAAAGTCACAGGAAGTAAAGGTTGCATGGAAAATGGCCCTATCTGGGATATATTTTAGAAGGGTAGTTTCTCATGCCATAAAGGTAAATATTATGATAAAAGTCAATAGTTATGGTAATAATGCAGGACATTAAATAAAGTGAAAATATCTGTAGAGTGTCAATAAAAAGCAAAGCAATTCTTTTTAGATGGATTTTCTAGGGTTTTATTTGGATTATTGTCAAGTTTTGTAACCAGATGTAACAATTCTGTTTTATATTATAAATGTTCTGCCAGTAGACAGTGTATTTTACTGATGTGTTTGTCTTAATATCTAGTATTATATTATTTGAGTTAGTTGTATAGGATTAGGTACTATATCAGTTTATGTATGATCACCTTTGTCAGCAAAGACCATAACACGCAGCCTTTGTATTATAACGTCCTTCAAAGTGAGGTGACTTTGGAATTAGTTATAATGGAAAGAAAACATTGTGTATGGGGAGCTCTGGGGGTGTCAAAGTAGATTATTAAAATTAATATAATTCACCTGGCTCTGTCTAAATGATTGTCAGTGGGATATTGATATATCCAGATGCACTCTAAATAAGTTAATGGACTGCTACCAGTCTTAATAGAAAAATATACTAAAAACAGGTTTTAAATCCTGGACAATGACAGGCGTTGCATTTTCTATAAGAAAGCAATGACCAAGTGTTTCAGAACAAATGAATAAAAAATATATACCCATATTTTACTGCAGCCAGCATTAGTATTTTAACATGCTATGGTTTTCTGTGTTTTCACAGTGACAAGGCAATGTTCATCTGGTAAGTTTTACAGTTAGCCATGGAATTAGTGAATGTGTGTGTGTTATACACAATAACAATGATTCACTTATGTTTCATAGAAGATGAAATTTATTATGGGGAAATCTTCCATTACAAAATAGTAACAAGAAAAGTACATAATACTGGACCCTTCATTCCTTTCATGTTTCTAATTATCCACTGGATATCATCAGTATGTAGAAATGATATCATGACAGATATCACCTCCTAGTATGATTGATAAATTGAAAACAAACTTTATACTTTTGTTCTACACTTATTTGTGGCGTTTGCATTCTTCATTTAGATGGGAGGTTGGCATATTGATTAACTTTCTCTAATGCAGTGATTCACCATTGAAAATGCATAAATTACACCTCTTAAAATACGTTTCATTCACAAGTCTGTTGCTGGAGTTCTCTTTGTAAGAATTTCAGTTTAGAGTGCAGAACACATGGAAATAAATTATTATCAGTAAAAGGCTTGGTGTGCTTGTATGTGTGTGTGTGTGTGGGGGGGGGGGGGTCACATATTCCATAACTTTACATACTGCTGTGATTAACCATCATTAAAAATATATAAAAGATATATTCCATAAAAATGCTTTTCACTCGCAAGTCTTTTGTTGGGGTTCTTTTTGTTGGGATTCCAGTGTGTGTGTGTGTGTGTGTGTGTGTGTGTGTGTGTGTTAAATTATGGATTTACTCCTCACTTGCCAAGTTTGAGACAAATGGCAAACCTCAAATGACATTGCACAACCCATTTGGTAATAAATCCCAACAGTATCAGGTCTTTTAGCAAATATAACATGATTAAATAATTAATTTTAAGTCTTACCTGCTATTAAAGGTTCTGCTGTGTCTCTATAACTCCTCAAAGCTCAGGTCACTGTAATTTATGACATGAAGTACAGGCATATTCTTAAAACACATTCAGTTCCTCATTGCACTACTATCAGGTGCAACAACATAGTGTTATTCGGTGGAGGTAAGCAACCCCACAACCCTTTTGTTTACTTCTGCCCCACAGAGATGGATGTTTTCTTGATATTGCTGTGTGACTGATGCAGATGTCTGCATTATTATCTTCCCATGCCCTTTGAAATTTCTTATCTGTTGATAGGTTTGAAAACTCAGCTCTGAGCATGCTTTAATAAACCATAATTTAACTGAGGAATGAGGGAGGCATCATCAGAAATGTTTAGTGGTTCACCACTGTAAGAAGCAACATATTAAAGCTTGCTTATCACAGCTAAGTAGTGAATGCGGGGTTGTATAAATTTTTAAAGCCCCACACCTTCAAGTTTATTGACACTTTCATCATTGTTTCAGTGCCTGTGGTCATTACATGTGACTTCAATATTACAGAAGCTCTGTCACAAAACCCTATACCTACAGGATTACTGACAATTTTTTCATTGTTTCATGTAAGCATATTTATCATGAAGAACCTTGCCATGTATTAACTGTAGTCAGTTAAACACGTCTGCTCTGTGATTGAAAAACTCTGTGAAACACCAGGACCCTTCAATAAGCTGGCCACTGTCCCCTTTTGCTTGACGGGTAGACAATACTACACGTGCTAGTTATTAAGTCTCAGGAAATGATAGAAAACCTGTTTTACTTGCATCTCTTTGTTAATTGCTTTGGCCTGGCTATAAAGTGATTGCTCTCAGTTATAAATTGACACAAGACTGGGCCTACTTATCACAATGAACACAAAGATATTTCTGTCCCACATACTTCTGTAACCCAGCAACGGCCAATCCCCAACCCCGGTGATCTAATTTTTGCTGCACTAAATGTTAAAAGTATAAGAAATAAAACTACATGCCTAGGTTACCCAACATAAAACTACATGCCTAGGTTACCCAACATAAGCCTGATGTTCTGGACGTAACTGAAACATGGCGTAAATCCAGCATAAATGACTCCAAAGTTATACCTCATGGCTAAAATATCAGTTCAGCAGTGCTTCTTATTGCTTTCCTCAAAATAAACAATTATAAACAAATAAGTATTACTGTCCTTTATAAACAAATAAGTATTACTGTCCTTTATAAACAAATATGTATTACTGTCCTTTATAAACAAATAAGTATTACTGTCCTTTATATCCCTCCCGGCGACAATAAGGCTATACTGGAAGATATCCTACATTAGATATCCTTAACATTTCCAGAATAAAAAATATTACTAGGTGATGTGAATGTCAATTTAGTGGACATAAACTCTTAAGTCCCTTACATCTAGCATGAACTTATATGGTTTCACACAACTAATTAACAGCCCCACACATTATAATAAGATTATTAGACTGGATCCTAGTATCAGGCCCTAGTAAATACTCCACCAAAGGTACAATGTCAGACTCTGTCACTGATCATCTCCCAGTCTATACAACTTGATATCTCACACACCCAGTTAAACTACAAATTTATAAAGCAATATGTAACCTTCCCAAGTTTAACCCAGAAATGTTCATTACTACACTGCTGCTGCTGTAATTGAACTCATTACAACTTTTCTAAATCTCCTAAATAGCCTTGCACCTCCTAGAAGGAAGAGACTGAAAATAAATAATGCAATTTGGCTATCCAAAAAGAGTAGAATGTTAATGAATGATAGAGAAAAAGCTTGGAAAGGATTGCAAAAGTATAAAACACCTCAATATCATGAAAACTTCAGAATGCTTCACAATCGTACTAAAAGGAAATAACTGTAGACAAAAAAACAATGCCATAATAACTTTCAAAATAATATTAAACACAATGCTAAACAAAGAAAAATTGGACATCCATTAAAGAAATCTTTCTTCCAGGTCAAAACTTTAAGTCAAACCCCCTCTCCTAATAACTTACCACTCGAAAATGCAAAACAATTCGGTATCATTTTTAAATAGTGTGACTGATGTTATCACAATAAAGAAGACATTTGGCTGAGCATCACTCATGTCCACATTCTTTTAAATTGCATGTACTGTTCTCAGGAATTGATATATTTTAGATGACGCTTGTTGAAATTTTTTTTTTATTCTGGGAGATGAATTTTGTGATGTCTGTAGCCTTCTGCGGATTCATATTTATACATTTGCTAAATGATTTAGAGAAAAAGGTTTCTATCTAGTTCAGCAGAAACACAAAAGCTATTATATTTTCTTTACTGCTGTATATGCCTTGTATTATATGTTAAATATAATCAAATAGTACTGTACTTCTCAGACCAATAGTATTAACCAAAAAAAAATGCCATTTTAACATGCTGATTGTTATCTAGTATCATGTAAAAGTAAGGCAATATATATATGTGTATCTTGTACTAATGCACATTAATGGTGTTTCTGTAAGGACAATGACAATTACATAATTCCTATGTGTACTATTCCTGCTCAGCATGTAGAGATTGTTGCAGTCATTGAATGTATGCTTACATTAATTAGTTGTGCTGTGCAATGACGCAACACTAGACCTTTCTGCTCGTATCACTGAGGCAACCACTAAACTACCCTGTTAATATAATAGATCTTCATATATCTATAGGGACTTGTATTTTTCAGTGGCATCCTGGATTCATTATGGAACTGGGTATTCAAAATAGTACTTTGGCTTTTCTGCTTGTGCATTACAGTGCTGTTTAAATCTGGAATATCTTATTGCTTTTAACTTACATATCTGTGTGCCTAATTTTGGCTTTCCCAGTTGTCATCAACATCAAGAGCAAACACATCTCACATTAGCTTCATTAGTAAGTAAGCTCTGCTAACCACTTGATGTGTCCTCCTTATGACACTTGAGTAGATACAGTGAATGATGGCGCTATTAGTTACAAATGTATTAATCTCAATTTATTATCATCAGAAAGCAACAGTTACTTCGACTTATATGAAATTCTGACTCTTTCTACACATCTAACAGAAGTGTAGCCTTGTAAGAATGCAACAGATATATAAAACATCTATAACACTGAGGTGCTGATGGCACAAGCTATATTTGCTTATTTTAATATTACTTTTTCACTATTTGTAGGCAGACATTAATGTTTTTTTTATTTTATTTTATTGTTACAGCAGCCTGATATAACTACTGTAGGACATGCAGTTAAATATAAGGTACTTTGCAAAGGTATTCAAAGGCTCGGTTAATGTTTGAAAGTAGCAGACAAAATATGTGCAAAGTAATACTGTAATAACTCAGGTAAGAGCAGAAGGTATAGTTACACATTTGCAGTTGTTGAAACAGGAGTATGCTACATAGTAGTAAAAGAATTGTTACATTTCTATCAATTTCTGCTCAAAAGGAAAATGATCTGATATTCTGAAATACTTTGTACACTGTTTTGTGGTGTGTAGCTAGCATGAAATGCAGCCAAGAAAAAGATACAAGCATAGGAGGACTATTCCAAAAGGGATGGTTTACACATGGTTTGTTAAAAAAAATAAAAAAAAAATTCTCTAGAATACTTGAGCTGATAGCAGTCTTGACCAATAACATCAGCATACAGAACGCGCATATTACAGGTAAGCAACATTTGTATATGTTAGGGTTTTATTAATGACTGCAGTAACAATACCAGACAGGATACTAAGGTTCAACGTTTTCAGTGTTATCTATGTTTTGGCCTTATAAGCTATCCATATATGACATATTATGAATTATTATATATTGTTTGCTGCTGGGAATCTATCCATATATGACATGACACAAAATACACTATATTGTCTGCTGCTGGGAAATTTTCCATATGTGACATACCACAAAATATACTGTATTGTCTGTCACTGAGAATCTATCCATATATGACATACCACAAAATATACTATATCACCTTCTGCTAGTTGTTTGTCTGGTGATATCTAGAGTATCTGGAAATTTCTCAGTACTGTTACTATGCAAAATCTGAGCTTCTTTGCATACAGAGAACAACATTGCATTGCTCAAATGCTGTTGATACTTTTTTTTAACTATGACTATTTAGGATAGTAGACAAAGAGTTTATAGCATTGTTAAATTAAGATAATACAGGGCAATGATGGTACTGTTTGGTCAGCCATGTTTGTCAATTGAAGTGTGGACTCACCGTTTGAATAAACATTTTCTTTATAACTGCCAGAAATACAGTAATGAAATAAACCATGTACCACTGAATATAAATAACTCAGCACCATAAAAATCAACTGCCAATCATTATCGGACTGGAGTTCTGCTGTGGCGAACCCTAACCGGGAAAAGCCGAAATTAAAGTAAAGTAAAGGACCACTGAATATAAATGCTTTCATGTACCCTCCTTAAAGCTGCATATTCTGTAGGCTCATTTCTAGCCAGAGCCATCTGGAAGGATTTGGTGATTATGTGCAAGGACTATTGACCTATAATTGTAGGCCATCAACTTTATCTACTCTAATCAGGCCCTGGATTCCCATGGAATTTGATTTATAATTTTATTCTAGATTCAAAAATCTTAAGAGGAAGGGTCACAGGAGGAGCATCTTTGCAGTTGGAGAATGATATACAAAAATATAGAACTGTTCTACATTTAATATAGCAGCTGCAGCCATTTGCCTTAGCTAGTATCTTAATATTTTAACCGATAGGTTACACTGCTGTATTCTTGCTGTGAACCCCGCCAATGCACAAAATAATTAACAATTTTCAAGTTTTATTTAAAAGGTAAATTTACAGAGTAAAGATGATTTTCATGTAATGACAGCTGCCAGAGTATATCTATTTCATTTAAAAATGTGTTCTCTATATAAAATGACATTTTAAGTAAGACACTGAATATTCCAGTTTTTTATGACAGGAGCAAGGAGAATAGCTACCACATATTAGGGAGATACGTAAGGATACTTAAAGATATGAGAGTTCATCCGGAATAATCCATTCTTAACGTTAACTACCTTTGGTTCTCTTTAGTCTGTTGACTCAATATGGGAAAGATTTTAAATACTCATGGATCTTTCATTGGAATATCAGAAATCAGAAATACATAGCATAGACATGACTGAGTAGTAGCGCAACACAGTAAAGTACAGGTTTTTGGTATTAAGCTGGCATGTGTAAACAGAACAGACATTTGACTCTCAAACCATAGACAATCCAATAATCAAAAAAAAAAAAAAAAAAAAAAAAAAAACACATCCATTATCCCAGATTTACTTTGTCAAAATGTTACTTGTTTGTTTGTTTGTGTCTTTCGGCTTTTCCCGGTTAGGGGTCGCCACAGCTGAACTCCGGTCCGCTAATGATTGGCAGTAGATTTTTATGTGCTGGCTTGCCAGGTCTAATGCACAACCTTCAATGAAGGAACACCCATTCACGCATGTCGCCACACAGAAGACGCTCTAACTGAGAATCGAACGGGCAACGTCTAACTGTGAGGCGACAATGCTACCGCAGCACCACCTTGTCAAAATGTTACTAATCATCCCTAACAGTAGATTCCTCCTAGCTGTTCAGTACATATAACCCAAAGTCTACACCATAGCAATGACTTTTGTTTTCCTTTTTCACTGCATGAATTGTGAATTATACAGTAAGGTTTATCCAAGCATTTTAGTATATGCCGTCATTGTCTAAAAACTGTGATGAAAACTACCTGAAATAGTTGCAGTATTGCTGACAGTGCCATGCCACAAAACACAAATCTTCATTATCGCATCATGAGAATCTTTGACAAAGAGGTTAATTCATATAGCACAAGCATTAAAACCTTTACTACAGCATAACCCATCACATTTTCTTTGTAGAAAAATGATTCCTCAAATAACCACAAAGCAAATCTTAATCAACAGATAACTGGACAGCACAGTGGTGCAGTGGGTGCATTGTCGCCTCACAGCAAGAGGGTTTCCGGTTCAATTGTCAGCTGGGGTGCCTTCTGTGTGGAGTCTGCATGTCCTCCCTGCATTTGTGTGGGTTTCCTCCAGGTGGTCTGGTTTCATCCCATGTTACAGAGACATGCATCTGGAGGATTTCTCCCCAGGCCTCCACTGAAAATTGGCTTTGTTGCAAGTCAGACTTTCCTGGTAAATAAATGGCAAATAAATAAATTAATAAATACCACACAATGGTATGATACATTCACATTCCACTGTATCACCCACCTCTAGAATCTTCAAGCTAAATCTAATAATTAGATGGGGCCCAGTTCTATCTTGTTTTCACCCCTGCCATTGCGGTTAGAGTGAAACTTTTTAGTATGGTATGTTGGATAGGCTTACAATGCCCTGCAGATTGATTGTCTAATACCTATCTATGAAACTGTGAAACATCATAGTTGATGTTAAATTTGAGGTGAACATCTCTGTTACAGCAGAAATCTTAATTCACATGTCATTCCATGCTAGCATATGCCTCCAGACTGAAGGATTTCTGAGATGTTTTGAGACTGAATACACTGATGAGTGTCCTCTCAATAATCTTATTTAAAGATTTCAGGCAGTGATGTGCTAATTAATTGGGAGGGGATCAATGGTTTCTGCCAAACAATGTCTGAACAGGTATTTTGTGAGCTTCCGTCCACATGTCAGGTGCGACTTCTTCACTTATAATTCTAATCACAGAACTCATCAGAAGACAGGCTAGTGAATATGGCAGAATGGCATTCGTTCTCACTAATCCTTAGCCTTTAGTTTAGCAAGGACTGTGAATTTAATTTATTTTGCCAATTGAATTATGCATCAATTATAAGAAAATACAAAATTCTGTTATCCTCCAGCAATCACTGGAAAACTTAAAACAGCTTGACTTGGAGTGATGAAAGCTGCAGAATGTAAACAATTCCCAATGCAAAAGTTCACGTTCAATTACTTGCCAAATACCCAACAGACGGAAAATCTTTATATTCTATAGGTAAGAACAGAAATTAATTTGAATGAGGAACAAGGATTTCTGTTAAAAGAAGAACTGGTCTGTTATTATTATTATTATTATTATTATTATTATTATTATTATTATTTAGAAGTTTCTGCTTTTCTTTTTCCCCATTTTGTTACTACGGTCAGTATTTCTTACAGCGGTTTCAGTTAGATAATGAGAAAATGAAAAGTAGCATAATAAAGGGGTAAATAAGATACAGTGCATATATTATGGATGCTTGGAATCTGTTGGAAACTATGAACACAACATTTTCAACTAATGCAGAAAACAAGAGCACCATTTTTCATATTTTGTTCTCACTTTTAAGATACTGTGATTTAAAGTCTATCAGAAAATGGCATGTTTGCTAAATATACAGAACACATCCTAAAGTAAGAAGGACAATAGTCTCCAGAAAATATCTTACTCCGAAAATATGAATACTTATCTTCAGAGTAGCAATGAGGGGAGTTCCCAAATATTCATAAATAACTATGCTACAGAACAAATTATTATGAAAGAAAACATGGCTGTCAGTCACAGCAACAACAATCAAAAATGAATTTCATGTTTCCAATTGAATCCTTTATAGAAGATGGGAGAAAGACTTCAACCTGTCTATCAGTGTCAGAGTACAGATCTGGAGGATTTTACATATATAATTATTCTTAAAAACAAATTACATCTTTAACTGAATGTTATGCGTCACAACAGGTTATATGGAAAGCACAATTGCTATCAGTGTCCCATAAATCAATGCAAAATTTTCAAAGCATTCTGAACTGGAATGCTGTCAAACATCTGAAGCTGAATTTAACATGAATTTAAATATAATATGCAATGCAACTAAATAAATACCACTAATAATTTTGCTCATTGACTGTGTATTGCAATTTCAATGTCCAATTAAAACCAAGTGAAGAAGACTAGATTTCTGTAGACTTCCTTTATTAGGTGTGAGTAAAGGTCATTGCATAGCAAGATTTAAAAAATTGGAGTCATAGGGATGATTCATTCCACCCTGACAGCGAAGTTAATAAAGCAACTTTCTCTTTTCAGTTAACTTACACATTGTTATAATTCAAACAAAAAATTAAAAAGTTATGGCATTATGATCAGAAATTGGGCATGGCATTATTTTAACTTTGCCTAAATAAGTAACTAAATAATTTGAAACAAAAACATCTATCAATTCTTGATTGTGTGCCATGTCTATTTGAGAAATGAGTTAAAAAAAGAGAGTCATTAACTAAAAATTCATTGGCATCTGTAATGTTAAATATATTGGTGAAGTTTATTAATGCTTTGGCAATGGCAGATATTTTACACTTCCCCTTAGTATTAGTATCTTTTTCATGTAAAATACAAGTAAAGTGTCCAGCTATAATGAGGCTACACTTTGAATATTGAAGGATCTGAACTAGTTGAACTTTGGCTGTTTTGTCACCTAGACCAGGTATGCAATATAGATTAACTAAGGAATATATTTTCCTGTTAATATATTAATTATGCAAATATAGTCCTGATGGGAAAAAGTAGTTATTTTAGAATCAGTTTTTGCAAAACATATCATGTACAGACGTTTTATTGATGATTTTTTTTTTTTTTTTATTTGGGAGGGTTCCAAAAAGAACTCTTAGATTTTATCAAACATGTGAATGAATCCATGAGTTACCTTTGGTTGACATTTAATTATAGGAAGGACAACATTAACTTTTTGGACCTGACTGTGTACAGATCTAGCAATGGTTTAAAAGTTAAGATTTATAAAAAGGAAGTGCAAAGTAATAGCTATTTCCACTACAATAGCATGCATAAGTTTAGCCTGAAAAAAACACAGTGAAGAGGCAATTCACTAGAATAAGCAGGTTAACAGATGAGGCAGTATTTTTTGAAAAAGAATGTGAAGAACTCAAAAGGAAATTTCAATAAAGAGGGTACCCCCAATGGACATAATTAACAATTCCTGGATGGAAATAAAATATATAAGGGAACCTAAGGTAGGAAATGTAAATAGCAAGTCAAATGAAAATTAAAAGGATTTTTCCTTAGCATGTGTTTTAAACAATTCAGTAGATGAAAGTAAAATCAAAGGAATAATCAAGAATAACTGGAGATTATTAATGAATTTTCAAGAAATTAAAATGTTATAGGGGGAGACCTGAATTCATGTTCAAGTATATAAAATGAGAAAGAATAGATATACGCTGAAGCAACACGTTCCAATAAAAAAAAAAAAAAAAAAAAAAAAGTAATAGTGAGGCGTGAGAACTAGCTATATCTCAAAATCAAAAATGTAAATGTGTAGTAGCAGTAGTAGCAATAACAAAATGCAGAGAAAAGCAGCAATAGCAAGTCCAAAAAATGAAAAAATGCGATAACATGCTTGGATGAAAGTTCTTTATCACACAGACACAACAAACCATCCAACACCAACCACATTCCTTTTCCTCAGACTGTAACAAACCATCAAACACCACTAAAACCATCTAACACTTTAAAAATTTAAATACTATTACAAACAATGTAAACATATTTTTAAAAAAGAAGAAACCTAACACTTGCTTAATTAAAAACTAAAAATAATATTGCTTAAAAAACTCACAGATATAAAACACTGGAAATGGAGCTTATATATATATATATACCAAATGACTGTGGTGTTAGATGGATGTTGTGTGAATAAAGAACGCTCCTACTACCATCGTTGTTATCGATTTTTTGTTTTGCTATGGACTTTAATCTGCTGCTTTCTGCTTTTTTTTTGTTGGTACTCTTGGCTCTTTGTGTTGATTTTGGTTTTGAGATAGTTCTCATGCTCTCAATCGCCGCTTATTCCTTTGATTCATGTTCAAGTATGCCTAATGTTTTGGAAATGGGGATAAAAAGATGTAACAGTTGTCAATTATGTCAATATAAGAAAGAAGTTAAGACTTTTGTATTGACAGCAAGAACCTTTGAAATTAGGTTGACTCATTTGTACAATTGCAGGTCTAAATATGTGGTATACATGGCTCAGTGTGAATTATGTCCAGCATTTTATATAGGAAGAACCATCAGAGAATTTTACATGTGAGTGAATGAACATATAAGAGGAGTAGATAAGATTGATGGAAACAATGTCTTGGCAAAACATGTTAAGGAAATACATTTGTTAGAAAAAAATAAGGCATGTTTCAAATTTGCAATAATTGATGAAGTCAATGGTTTTGATCATAAGTTTGATGCAGAAGATGAACTGGATTGGCAAATCAGGCTGAATGCATGTGTATACCCTGGTTTAAATGATAGAGAAAACTTTAAAGTTGTACTTAGAAGGAAAGTGTTAAGGCATTAAGTGCTTTGAGTCATATGTTATTGCTATTAAGTATTTAAATAAGTTTGCTCATTACACAACTGAAGAATTTCCACAAAGGGAATGAAAGCGCTTGCCAGTTGGATTTTTATGTAATAAAGTCATTTTATGTTTTTAGCCATTCATTTTTTATTATACCTTTATCATCATTATAAATACTTAAAATATGTGGTATAGGTAAAGAGTTTTTCCATCAACCAGCTACTCCTCTTCTTTTTGAGTAAATTGGTAACTGGCTATTATTGTATATTGTTTATTATTAAGTCTATCTAGGTCTACTTTAAAGCAGTGAATTACCAAAACGTCGAATCAAAAAACACCGAGACCGGACCATCAAAAATGCAAAATACTGAAAACTGAAACAATGAATACACAAATCACTGAAACCTTAAAACACTGCATACTATAACATCGAAAAGTACAATGCACAAACACCCCCTCCAACTAAAATTAAGCTAAACCAACAAACACAGTCTTTACTATATTTCCACAGGGGGAAAGCCCCCTGTACACCACATGTGGAGTTTTCTGCTCCCCCACACCCCTATAAATTAAATATACCAACTCCAAGATTATACTACAGTGGTGAAAAGTTAATATCAAAATCCCCACTGTATTGTGATCTCCATACTCAACATCAAAATAAAGTCTAAATCACTTACCTGTATTGTCCTGAAAACAAGAACACACTAGTAAAACAAACCTTCCTACCCTACTCACTTATCCCAGCAATTATCACAAAAGAAACATAATTTCCTTAACATCAATAAATCTATCACTCAAAAACAGCAACATTTGCGCATTACCTGAAAAACTATAACACATTTCTAACAAACTCAGCAATAAATAAATAACATTTTTAATGATACAAAAGTCGATGGTATAAAATTTCAGTATTACGAACTTGTGATCTAGTAAATGTTCAGTGTTTTGCATTGCTGATCTTCTGGTCTCATTGTTTCATGGTTCAACATGACAATAATTAAACAATTTAAATGGGACCTGTCTATCTATATTATTTGTCAATAGATGTGTTTCTTGAACAAATATAACCTGAGGTCAGACTAGTTTTAAATATTTATAGAAAGTACTCCTTTTGCAATCATTATTCAAACCATTAATGTTGATAGATAAACACCTTATGTTTGTCATCTATTATAACCTAAGTAATATTTAATGTAAGGATTTCTGTATAATGTAGTAACATATGTAATCCACTAGAAAAATGAAAGCAACTTGTGAAAAATAAAGTGGATTTTGAAATAATACTATTATGTAAGAAGCATTTGACTGTAGAGTCCAAAAAAAAAGAATAAGTATCTCAAAAACTTTACAGCATAAAGAAGTTCTAACCATCCTATCCCACATAGAGTATATAACTCCAGACTTAGCAATTCTATCCCAGTCATCCTATAGGTTCATAGGTTCATACTAGGCTATCTGCCCTAGGGCATTTATAAGCCTAGCCAGAGTGTGTTTGGCTTTCACCACCCATTTTAAATTAATTTTGCTATGCCCTTTTTCGAGGTTAGTATACTGTGCCTCTGTCTAGCAGTGACACAGAAGTGATACCCGGGGTAAACCTACGATCTCCCATCCACTCATCAAGACTCCTCTTGAAGAGAGTCAATGAGGGACTCTGCCTAACCTGGACTGGGATTTTATTCCAGAGTGAAGGGAGCCTCTGGGTTATGAATCTGTCCCTCCAGCATGTCCTATTTATTTCAGTGCTGAGGTTCAAGTCTCTCGACCGTGTAGCTCGATGGGATTTGGATTTTTTGAGGTGCAGCATGTCCCTTAATTCCGGGTTGGATATGGCCTTAAACGTCAGGCACAGGTCACCTCTGAGCAGGCGGTATGCCACTGAGTAGAGCTGGAGTTTCTTTAACCGGGCAGCATATGGCATCTGTTTGAGCCCTTTGATCCTCTTGGTGAGGTACTTTTGGGGTCTTTCCAGTTGCTGCAGGTGTTTGGTAAAGTACATCCCAAAAGGGGCATTGTACTCGATTATGGGCCAGATGAGGGATGAGTAAAGAGGCACGATGACCTCCACTAATCTAGATGTGAATCCCTTCATGATTAGGTGGGCTATATAAAATGTTTTTCTAACTACTTTGGTCACGTGGTTGTCAAATGAGAGATTGCTATCAACTTGGGTCCCCATGTCCCTAATTACTTCTTCTGTACTTAATGGATTACCACCTATGTGGTAATTTGTGAGCACTTTGTTTTTGCCAAAGGGGATGACTATACACTTTTTGGCATTTAGCTTGAGGCCATGGCTCTGGCACCAGTTGTCTGTTTCTATGAGGCCCTTTTGGAGGATGCTTGTGTCGGCTGGAGAGTCGATTATGGCGCCCAGTTTGCAGTCATCTGCGAACTTGGTCAGCCACAGTCCTTCTGTGTTGGCCTGTACCTCCGAGAAATATATACCAAACAAGAGAGGTCCCAGGACTGAGCCTTGTGGGACACCACTTGTAACTGGTTTGGAGTCTGACATGGCTCCAGCAATTCTAACCATGTGGGTTCTGTCCTTGAGCCAGTTTGCAACCCATCTAGTGACATAGGGGTTTATATTTAAGCTGGTGAGCTTATCTATAATGCCCGAGTGGGGTATTGTATCGAAGGCTTTTGTGAGGTCCAGATAGGCTGTGTGGACCACCTTCCCTTCGTCAATGGCCTTGGTGACTGTTTCAAAAAAGTCAACCAGGTTTAAGAGGCAGGATCTGCCCTTAACAAAGGTGAACTGGGTAGGATCTAGTGTCTGTAGGTCCCCAATATCTTTATTTATGAGGTCCATGATGATCCTTTCCATAGCTTTGCAGACCAGGCTAGTCAGGCTTATGGGGTGATAGTTTCCAGGGTCCGTTGAGGCACCACCTTTGTGGAGAGGGACCACTGTTGCTGTACGCCACTCTTTGGGTACATATTCTGTAGTAAGGCTGAGATTGAACAGTAGTTTTATGTTTGGATTTAGCTCTTCTTGGAGTTCATGTAGGACGCAGCCTGGGACACCGTCTGGTCCCATTGATGCGGTGTTTTTTGCTTTGGAGAGGGCAGCTCCCACCTGAGCATCTGAGATGTCAGTGGGGCAGCACTCTGCTGGGATAGATATTTGCCCTTTTGATGGGGAGGGGGGGAGTTTGCGCTGAACCTGTCAGCTAGGATGTTGGCAATGTCTGTGGGATCAGTGTATTTTTTGTCATTTTGGACTAATTCTGAGCATATCTGGGAATTCCCACCCAGGTTCCTAACATAACTAAAGAAAGCCTTGTGATTATCCTTAGTGTCCTGTGCAATTTTTCTCTTGAAGCTGGCGTTTGACGATTTTATGAGTGCCCTTACTTTTTTGCTAATACTGATCAGAGATGCCTTCCCTTTTTGGGATTTTGCTCTATCATGTAGTAGCTTCCTCATTCTATTGTATAGTTTGTTTATGGCTGGGGTCTACCAGACAGGTTGTCTGCCTTTGGAGTATTGGGTCTTGGTTTTATTTGGGATTGCATGATCCATTCATTCCTAAAGGTGTTCATAGAATGCATTTATAAAGGATTCTGCGGTCTGGGCCATATTTTCCACAGGCCCGGGGGCTTTGAAGGATTCCACCTCGGTTTTGAGGAGTGTGAAATTTGCTTTAGAGAACTTTTTCACTGTGGTTTTCTGGGCAGGGGGTGGGGTCGGGATGTGAATATCCAGTGAGATCAGTTTATGGTCTGATCTTACCAGTGAGGGATACACTTCTGGTCTGGAGCATAGAGTCCCCATGTTGGTGATGATCAGGTCCAGTATGTTTTCCCCTCTTGTGGGAGTGGTAACAAGTTGTTCCATAGCATTTGAGTTTATGAATTCTAGGAACCTTTGGGCAAGGGTGTTGGAGCTAGAGTAATGTTCCCAATCTATGCTTGGGTAGTTGAAGTCACCCAATATAATGGTGTTCGGAGTGACCTTCATATTTTCCAGTGTTCTCAGGAAGGCTGAGTGGGGTTCCTGGGTTTGGGAGGGTGGTCTGTAGCAGGCTATAAACTGGAAGGCAGTTTTACCCACTGTTAGTTGCACATGGATAGTCTCTGATGCTTCGTGCTTTGCCACCAACCTGGAGGTGTGGGTATCTTTGATGAATATCGATACTCCCTCCTTTTGTGGTTCGTCCAAGTTTTGGGGCCGAAAAGCATGGTATGAGGTATAACCTGGTAGTGCTGGGGTGCTCTCGGGAGTCCTGAACCAGGTTTCTGTTACTGCACAGATATCGATGTTCTCCATGCTAAGGAGAGTTTTGAGTGCGTGCATCTTGAGGTTTAGACTTCTGGCGTTGAGTAGCATTACTCTTAGTTTCTTATCCCTTGTGATACCTATGGAGGTGGGTTTGTCTTTTGAGCCTTGCCTAAAATAGGCACTATGGGGGTAGCAAGAGCCTTTGCAAATATCCAAAAGCCCAGGGGTGACAGGTGCAAGCCGTCCCTAGCAAAGCATTGTGACTTGTCGTGCATATCATCCCAAGCTGACAGGCATTGGATCCCCTTTGAATGACACCAATACTTAAGCCAATTGTTGAAATTGATCATCTTGTCTTCATATTGTGGCATCATTCTTGGTGAGGGTAAGATGCTACTCAAGGTCAGGGTCATACCAGCCTGGGCTACATGCTCAGAGAGCTCCTCTATGTCTCTTTTCATGTAGTCCAGGGAGGTACGTCTCAGGTCATTCACACCAGCATGGACAATGACCGAGTCATATTTGTACTTGCCTTGGAGTGACCTGAGTGCTTGTGTTATGTGGCGGATCCTAGCGCCAGACAGGCTGCTCACCATGACCTTCTCCTTGGTCAGCCTGGTGAGCGGGATGTCAGTGTGCCTGACGATAGAGTCACCTATTACAAGTGTATCAGGTGTGTTGTTTAGCCTTAAGGGCTGTGACTCTTCGGCACACTGGCTTTGTGAGATATGTGTTGCACGTGTTTTGTTTTGGGGTAGTGGTTGCTTGGGTGTCTGCTTTGGAGGTCTCTGTTGCTTAGGCAGATCTTTATTTAGAGCCTCTGAGTATGTTTTTGTGTGATTATGTGTTTGGTTTGCTGTCGTGGTAGGTCTATGTGAGACTGGAATTGTAGTGAGTGTGGTTTCCTTCTCCTCCTGACTGGTTATGCCAGTACTGAGTTGAGAGAGCTTAGCCTCCAGTTTGGCTATATGGTTGCATCTCTCACATGTGTTGGAATTTGTTGGGAGGAGGAGAGGCTTGTCTGTGTATATGAGGCAGTTGTAACATTGCCTCAAGATTCCCATATTCACCAGCTGGACTGGAGAGGAGATTGACAACTGACCTTTGGACATGCTAGAATAATATTTGGAATTCCTTTATAATTGAAAACAAGGGCCAATGGGGAGCGAGGGTGTAGTGCTTTTAATTTTTAGTGCTGACTTATAATTGCTTTATTGAGCAAGTGCCAGGTAACAAGTGCAATGTGTTACAGGTAACTTAAATGCAAAAACGACAAACAGTAACTTTCTTTCAAGCGAAGCAAGGACATAAGTACAGTAAGCAATGCAGATATCACTAGGGATCCACAGAAGCGCTGAGAAGCCGCATTTTAGGTGGAATTAGCGTTCCAGGGAAATAACAAGCATACAAACAAAGCTAGATTCAGCAGGCCTGGATCTAGTCTATGCTACAGCAAACAAGGTGTACCAATTTCAGTAAGATACAGTTCAAATATTCAAGCACTATAAACCTTTAACCAGAAATTCCCAGCTCAGAAGGGCAGAGTCCAGCCTCTCCTCCCACAAGAGTGCAGACCACGAACCTTGTAAATGTAAAATAACTGGCCTGAAGCCCAAGTGCTTAAACCAGAGCTAAAACACTTTAAGAATAACAGATACTGAGCTCTCAATCAGCAGTTCCCAACTTAGAAGGATGAAAGCTACCTGTCCTGCCACTACAGTGCATGCCACAAACCTTCCTAATGTAGAACAACTGGTCTGAAGCCCAAGTGCTTAATCCAAAAGACTTAGAATGATAGCTACACTTTAACCAAGTTACTACCAAGCAGTAATAAATACAACTAAATACTTTAAATAATGCCTGGATTAGTGCTCAAGTTATACAAACAAAGCTAGATTCAGCAGGCCTGGATCTAGTCTATGCTACAGCAAACAAGGTGTACCAATTTCAGTAAGAAGAAATTCAGATATGCATGCACTATAAGCCTTCAACCAGAAATTCCCAGCTCAGAAGGGCAGAGTCCAGCCTCTCATCCCACAAGAGTGCAGACCACGAAACCCTCTTAATGTAAAATAACTGGCCTGAAAGCCCAAGTGCTTAAACCAGAATTAATATACTTTTAGAATAACAGACACTGAGCCCTCAATCAGCAGTTCCCAACTTAGAAGGATGTAAGCTACCTGTTCTGCAAAAGAAGCAGAAATAGTTCATCTGCACCATTCCATATCTATATCTTATTAGTAAAATAAAATAAAAAAAATATCTAAGGAATTTAATATATATATATATATATATATATATATATATATATAGCTATCTATATATATATATATGTATATATATATATATAGATAGATAGATATAGGTATAGATATAGATATATAGATCGATATATAGATATATGTAGATGGGATTCGTACTGATCCCCGATGGCACTGTCTGCCGAAGCAGAAATCAATGAACATACTTAACTGAAAGTGCTGTTCACCAAAGCAGCACTTTCGAATAAGTATATTCATTGTGCTGGTCGCACTACGGTGCAGATAAGGGAAAATTCCCCTTTCCCCACTGTAGTGCGACCTCAGAGTGAAAATATTAAAGTAGGGGGAGTGTGGGGGATGCAGGGGGGATTGCACCCCTGCATAAAAGTAGATAAATTGTTTTTTTTTGTTTTTTTGTAACACACTTTAACGAAAGCGCTTTTTCAGTGAAAGCACTTTCGTTAAATTGTGCTCGGTTATTGTGGATTTGGGATGCTGAAGTTTCATTCAACAATCCTAGATACATATAGATATAGATAAATATAGATATATTAATACAACTTTCATATTAAACTTGATCTCTATGAATTGAACAAGTTATTGCTTATGTTTATTAAAAAGCTCTATAGCATGCATGCAGGTGAAACTATTTATATATAAAATGCCACATTTCCCAAGAATTATATTTAATGATAAAGTTCCATGAAATATAATAAGTGAATAAATATATTAGATCAAAAAGTAACAAGATGAGAATAAAATTAGTTAATACATCTTGTAAAAAACCTAAGCAACTGAATCTGATGAGATCCTGTAACAAAGATGTTTGCATTAACTCCAGATCCAAATACATAATAATATAATTCAAAAAAGAGACTTATATAATGATCTAACATCAGTTCTATCAATACTGGTAGGACCCATCATATTACAAAAAAAGAGCAAGATTTCTTTTCTCTAGCAGCTCAACTAAAACAAAGCCTACACTATTGTTAGATATTTTTGCCTTTGCATATGTTTATGACTATATCAAGTCTCAAAAGTAGTGAAGAAAAGCATTATTAATAATCTTCCAAAGGTCTATCCAATGATTAAGGTAAAGTAGTCTCTGAAAGGTTTTATCAAATGACACATTGAATATATTCGCAGAAACTAAATATATGAAAAAGCAAGTATTAATCATTATGATCATGGCAGAAGGAGCATAAATATTTTTTTAAAGATGCTTCCTTATGATAATTCAAAAAATATACTTGTATAACATAAAGTAATGAAATATACTTGGACGTTTTAGAAAGAATATATCCATATACACAGTATTTCCATAGGTGGTTGTAGTTTGTTTGCTTGGATAATATAACACAGAAATCAAAGAAAGTCATCAATTTGTTTAAAATATTCATATATATGTTGTGAAATGTTGTTTAAATTAATATTTAAACAGTATTTAAAAGAATATTTATCACTTCTAAACTGTATTTATCTGCCATTTTTAGTTTGAAACAAAGCCAAGACTTCTGTAAATTTTCAAAATCTAAACTGTAATTGATGACAGAAAGAGTATAGTTTTCATTATACATGGATACACGAATGTCAGGTATACATAATATAAAGATATACAAATATGCAAATATTGGCCTCTGTCACTGGATTTAAAACATATCAGTGTTGTTTCTTGCAAAGCATACCTCTCAACCCCCAGAACAAGAAACCCAAACAATATCCAACAAAATGGGAGGAACAAAGGACCAAAAACAGAAACAGGCTCCAAATACTGTTTTCACAAATCTAAAAAGCAGCCAGAGCAACAGGGTCTGCATCAACATACGTTCTCCAAAGGATATGAGATCAAAAATTTAAATATATATCATCACTTGATGTCATCAATCCTCAGTTAATCCCAGCATTCCTGCCAAAAAGCCACAGACTTCACATGAAACAAAATCTGAAAACTTTGCCAAAACCTGGACAGTTAAGAGATATATTGCAAAGAGATATATATTCAGAACATTTGTCCTAAGATTTTAATAATAATGAGTGAACAGCTGAATTAATATTCAATAGATTCACCTACCGTCCTCTCAGTCTATAATTTCTAATCAACATATCCCAAAAAAATCATAAAAGCAGTTTCTTTTTAAAATGTTATAGAGGGTTATAATGCTTTTATTTCTATTGGTAAATCTCTGAGGATCATAATCAGTTAATAACAGACATTAGAGCTTATAGTTGCTATTCAGAAAATGCACATTGATGGAAGACATGTTAATGTTTAAGTGAAATAGAATAATATAATTTTGGACCCCTGCCAGCACAAGCGTCCCCCAGCCCCACTGAGAATCTGGAAAGGAAGAGCCAAGAGGCATGAATGCAGTGTATTGATGTCATGATTGCCTTTCAATCATATTGATTATAATATATAAACACCGTGGCAGTGATGGCAGTACTAGCACAAAAACATGACAAAAATCATTTTCTTTTTTTATCTGTTTCAAATAAATATTCCCTCTTATTTGAGTTTACAGAAAAATTATTATTTACCTCTCCTAACTGCAATATGTAACATATTCAGTTTCCCGCATGAAAACTTTATTAATACCATAGTTGGCAATACAAGCCAGTCAATACAACTGTCATTCAGTCACCGACCACCTTTAATGAGATTTGTTTATTCTGTTACAATGGTTACAACTTCCTGCCTTATGCATGGGTGCTTAACCAGGCCATAATACAATACTAAGTAAAACAGCTCACCATCTTTGTGCTCAATTTTGATGTTAATAGCAATGTGTCAAAATGTTTCTGTCATTTTCAGAGAGCTAAGAACAAATTTGCTGCTGCCCAGTCTGGTTAATCTTGGTTTGTGCTGTTAATTTTGAATTATTCATACCTTACTAGCTTAACGAAAGCTCAATTTCCCTTCATTTGTGGCTGTAGCACATCTTTGCTCAGTGCCATAATAGGATTCCCTTCAGTAGTTTTATAGAATAACTGCAGCATTCTGCCATGGCTCTAATTAACACAATATTGGAAGGGCGATATTGTAGTTGAGGGCCTCACCAGTTCCTTTCGTGCAGAAGTGGGCGTGTCGTAAATTGAGTGACAACCCGGTCTGCATATTACTTGGAGTTTTCGACAAACTGGCAATAAATTATATATATATATATATATATATATATATATATATATATATATATATATATATATATATATATATATATATATATATATATATATATATATATTTTTTTACATTTTAGGTGGATTAAAACTTGCCGTTATACACAATATGTGCATATCAAAGTTCAGTCATGCTGCAACACCCTGTAATACTTAAAGACTTAACCCCACAACTGAGTGAAAGAAAGAAGAAGCGGTTACACTTCCATTACGATTGTGTGCTGTACTGACAGCACATAACCGTTCAAAGTGTCAATATGAGATTTTGGTGACTGTTTGACTATTAAAAGCACTGTGACAATGGAAACACTTTAGTTTAAATAAGAAGCTATTACACGTTGTATCAAATCCATAATTTTAGCAGTTGGCAGTCCTCTTAAGATACTGAAATACCCCAAGGTCGAGAAAGTATTTTTTTTTTGTTTGTTTTAAATGTCGGTTCATGCCATACCAGTAATTTACTTTCAGTTTACTGTTATATTTACTATCCTATTACAACGTCAAGTGTACTTTTTTTTTTTTTTCTTCGGTTGTACATTATTGGGAGGGAATGCATATTCATGAATGACATATCACTGGGTGGGTTTTGGTTGTGGCTTGCTACTGCACATCTGGTGAGGCCCTCAACTACAGTATCGCCATTGGAAGTAGTAGAAACAAAAATCCTAATATACACAGAATACCACAGAGATATTCATAAACACATATTTAAGCTCATAATTCTGTTCTCACTACAGATATTTCAAGGCTTCCAATCATAAAAGCTTTAAAAGAAGTTAAGGATCATCTTACTAAGCATTGTAAATGCAAACATAACCACAATCCACTCTAACCACCTGAGGACACACATCAATCGTATTGATGCTGTGCAATGGGAGTCTATAAAATATCCCCTGAGAAATGCATTTTCTGGAATAAAGTTTGTAAGTGAACAGAGAATGAATTGGATAGGCACTGTGTTACACAACTCCTTTATCAGGCATGGTCCTAACCTAGTGGGGATTGTTATAATTTCCAGCCAGTGCTGTCATACTTATTTCTGAGTTGTAGGTAGGACATGCTTGAAAAGATAATTCAGTACTCTTAAAAATAATATCAGCTTCAGTCAGGTCATATAAAGGGTAAGTCTAAAATAGTAAGAAGGCTTAAAGGAACCACTTGCAGTTACATTACATTATATATGCAGGCTAAGATCTGTGAAAAATATCATTCTTTTATGCTTATGAAAGGACTACTTGGTGCAATTGAGTTACAGACACAAGTGTATTATACATGTAGCCCATGGTGAACAATTATCCTAGCTATCATAAGCAACACACCTCTGAAATAGAGCCATTTCCTGAAAGTGAATGAATTAGCATCAAACACCTAATACAGTGCCTCTCACCATCTTTGTACACATGTCCCCCACTTAATATATAAATAAATTCTGCATTCCACCAAGCAGAAGGCTCCATTTAAGTCATATAGTTACCTGCAGACTGATTCACCAAGGATATGAGTAAAAAAAGCTGGACCTTATCCCACTTCCTTTTAACTTACTGCTATGATGGCCCATTCTAGATGTGATGAGTCAGAAATGACATTTTTCTTCAGTTTGGTTCCCTGGATTGTCTGGGATGGGTCAAGAAAATGGTAATCTCACCAGAGATGAAAGCTGCCATAGCATGTTAATGGCTTTCGCATTTGCCATGATAGTCACTGAAATGGTTGAAAATGCTCTTGCTTTACTCCTTATGCACAAGACCTACCACAGAAAGGACAACAGAAGAAAATGGTCTTTTGTGATTTTATTAGTTCCTTAGTACAGACTGGTATGACTGGGCAGATTTTCACTAGTCCTATGGTAATGTCTGTGTAAATGTCTAACAGACAATGGCATCTAGTCAATCCAACATCTCTGTGCCTTTTATGGGTTATATATGACAAAATGTGGGTTCTGTCTTCTGTTTTTGGATGATACCATGGCAGTTGAACAAACCCTTACTATATGTGCTTCTCACTGGTACTCAAGCCATATGACAACTGGACTAATTAGGGCAGTTGCACTTTTCTTCTGGGGCTATCTCACATTATTTACAATGCTGCCTATAGCAGTGACTGGCAAATACACCTTAGAGTAACCAAGGACTTTGTACTTCATCAGCACTGGAGATGTACTTCTTGGTAGGAACATCATATTTGCCCTCACAGTCACAGAATTGGGGACTTGCTCCTTTGCTAAAAAGTATTAACCTTCCCCATTAAATATTAAAACTCCATACATGCTGTGAATGACAAAATGTATTATTTATTTTATTTGACATTTGTTAATCGGGTAAGTCTGACTAGGCAAGAAGCCCTTTTTCAGCCCACGCCTGAGGAGAAAAGATCTAAAACAAAAAGAAAACATAAACCATAACAAATACAACAGTAGGGTGCAACTCTTAGCAATGATAAGGAATTTCTAATGTGCATATACTGAAACAGACTTTTAAACAAAAACTTAAATAGTTTCATACATACAGAGGGTATGGCTGGAGTTAACAATTAGCAATTAACAACAAGTTGGCATAAGACATGTAATTAATGTATGACACTTTGCAGTTTTTTTGATATTTAGGTAGATTGCCTGCAAGAAGATAGACAAGGAATAGGGGTATGGAAAAAATAGTACAGGGCTTGATATGTAAAAGATTCTATGCACAAGCCAAAGACATTAGTGGTTAGTTCGATATTACTTGTAAAATAAAAAGTATAGAATAATGATTTTCTGTAATAATATCAGTTTTATAACAATACAGCCATTCATTTGGACTCTGGTGCATTTAATATAGTTTGATAGCCACAACAGCACTAAGGAAACAATAGTCAAAAAAACACTGTGGGACATTAATAAGCAGAGCTACCAGAAATGTACTTCATCATTACAGAGCAATAAAGGGAGAGTGCACAACCTTCTCAACCCTATTAGACAAAGATATCGAGTAGGTTAGCAATCCTTCCAAGTAAATGACCAAAGTTAATTACTTTAAAGTTATAACTTGGAGTGGATGAGGTTGAATTAGTAAACGTCACAAAAATATCCAGACTGATGAGGAAATATCATATTCCAACAACACACACATACACTGTCCATATGAGTCAATTAGGTTTTCACACTCAGATTCACACTCAAATGCGCAATGCATTCCAATCATGCTTCATTACATAGTACATCACACATATTAAGCTTGTCAAGCATTGTGACAACGCCAGTTCCTGCTTGAAACAACTAGTGAGCCAGTACAGCACAACAAAGCTGGAACTTCCATAAACATGGCGGGAAAATGAGCTTAAAAAAAGCATGAGAATATACAATAAGCTACATACAGACATAGTATTAGCTAGCACTATAACCATTTGACCTAGGAGCTACAGAAGCAGTAGAACTGCAACGCAGATATAATCACCACAACCCACCACATAAAACCAAGCCTCTACCTTCAAATTTCCCACAGCCTCCCAGACACCCTCCTCCCAAATAAAATATATCAACAACGAGAATCAAAAACAACGCCAGTCCAATTCCATACAAGCAGTCAAACCTGACACCACACACAAAACAAACTCATCTCTCAACCCAGCAAAATCCCATTCACCCCATTACAAAGAATGATCTTCAAAGTCAGCTCAAAGCATTACAACATAAACAGTAAACTATTTGCCAAAGCACCAATATTGCAGAATAATTTTCACTTTCAAAGCATCTTCGAGAAGCATCCTCCTCAAACAATGAGAGAACCCACTAAAAAGAAACACAAAAATAATATCTCAGGAAACCTATTATCACAACAAATTGCTGGAAAACTAAAGTATTGCAATTATATTATTAAAAATATAGTAATAAAGCATGACAAAACTATAGATCTTACCTTCATAACCAACTCTCCCCCAAGTTGCTAAACCAACCACTTCAAACACGAAAGCATCCCAGATGACCCTACTGCAGATATAAAAATTATAATCGCAGAAAATGCACATCTAAGCTATTATAAAGGAGTGTGGACTGCATCGATTTAACTCAAACATGTAATGGCATTTCATCACTTAGTCTGCATTTAGTTATGCTATGTAAGGTCATGTGAACTTAGACTAACACTAAAATTATTGGATGTGGCACCCCTCCACATCATGTAGTTAGATTGTATAACTTAATTAAAATATTAACCTTCTATAGCCCAAAAAAAAAAGCTGTTTACCAAATCAATTGTCAGTATGTTGTAAAGGTTAACACACTGACTTTGACTTATCATTTAATATGAAAACAAGCATATAAACTTACATAAAAACAAATGCTTAAATACAATAATGACTATAAAGCTACCTTGAAAATGCAGAATTGCAGATTCTCTTTTTAAATTAAACTTTACATTGAAGTAAATAAATAAAAAAATGCTCTTTATATGTAATAAATACAGTTGTTTCAATGAACTGTTACGCCAATCAATTTCTTCAAGTTTTTCTATTATTTTTTTTTTGTCCTCAAAAATGATTGCCTCATCAGAAAGAAATAGTTTTAGTCTAGCAGGGAAAAGCCAGTGGACTTGCTTTTTCTTGAGTTCCTTAATCAGAGATAAGAAATCTTTTATTTTTGAGATTACTTTGGGAGAATAGTCATTATCAAATCTTATTATTTTCCATCTAATTTGATGGGAGATTTTGGCCATGGTGTTTTTAGAATTGTTTATAAAGTGATGAAAAAATCTAACAATAACAAATCTTGCAGTAGTATTTTTGCCAAAAGGAAACACTGCAAGAGATATGTGCGCTCTCTCTATGCCATATGACATTGCTTCAGACAGATCAAGGATATTAGGGAGTCATGAAGTTAAAAAGTTTATCATGCTGTGGCAGTCCAAAAATACAGATATTATTTCTTCAAGATCTGTTCTCCAGGTCATCCAGTGTATGCTGTTTTAATAATAATAAAAACTCAGTGCTGTTTTTTCTTCCAACAGTCTTTTTTCCACATCATTCAAAGCTTCTACTATTCCTCAGATTTGTAGTTTCTGTTGGTAAAGATACTTGTGAATCAATTCCATCTGCGTTGTGCAGCTATCTTTAAAATTGTCGATCTTATTGTCATTTTAGCCGTTTTTAGAGACAGCTCCTTCTTTAATGTAGTGTCTCGAGAGTTAGTATTGTTTTGACTCATTTTGTCGATATATGGATAAATTATTCAAGTAGTAGTTTGACAGGAAAATATCGGAACAATTGAATCATTTTTATATGTTATCGAAGAAAAAAAAATTAACTCTTTATAAAAAAAACAAAAAATGATAATATCGAAATACATTTTTTGCCAAAAATATGTTAAGAACAGCAGAGCTAAACATCCTGGCCACGCCCCCTCTTACCTTAATTAATCTTCTGATATCATTAGAGATGCAATGCTCAGAGGTTTATTCTTTTAAACTATTAGGATCATACTGCAGCACACTAGATCCACTGGATCTATCCTCATTTCCAATTTAAGACTGTGGCTCTACCTTTAATATGATCTCATATAAGGCCTCAGTCTAGCCCACATCTCCATCCTTCCTCCTAGTCTGAAAATGTATAGACCCACAACTACTTGCTACCTTTATTCCTCTTTGGCATGCTTACTTATGCTGATCTGTCAGTACAACACCCACATGGGAAGTGCAGGGCAGGGGCTTGTGTCCATGTGCAAAGTGATAATTTTAGATTTTGTTTTATTCGCACCTCAGAGTTTCTTCAGCTGGTTATGCTTCATCTGATTGGAGCTTGAGCAGTAGTTACCTACAGCATGCAGAAGAAGATAAAGCAGTTATAAAAGAAAATGCTCAATGCCCTACTTTTATGTGACTGAACCAGCCTTTTTTATTGCTAACTTCAAATTATAATTTTCTAGACTGTAAAAGCTAAAAGAGGTGATCTGTTGTTAATACTAAATAATGGAAATTGACAAATTAATGTTTGCAAAAGTTGGTCTTTAAGCAATTTTCCCAGCTTTCTGTAATCAACAGTGCTTCTAATACTCAGTGCTAGTGAATTCCAACTTGTAGCAGTAGTTTTGGTTTATGATCTTTCACCTAGTTTGTGACTATACCAGGGCCTGGTTAAAGACATTCATCATTGCTATATAGTCAGTGCAGTAAATGTTTTGACTTTAGCCTACACCTAGAGTCATGCTGTAGTTAGTATTCAGCAATTTCTGAATAACTGATGAATTTCAGAGAAGATTAGTAGTTATGAGTACTCGATTATCTTTAGCTATTGACAGACAATTTTATTTCAAATCAGTACATAGAAAGATAAAGTGGAATATTTTATTTTCTGTTGTTTGAAACAGTGCTATGTTATGTAAGGAGTTTGACATAGCGATGAACAAAACATATGCATTTCTTAATTTATTTGTTTATTTGTCTGCTTATTTTTTTTTGTTTTTTATTGTTTTTGTTTACCGGGAAAGTCTGAATGGGTGCATAGCCCCCTTTTAGTGGAGACCCAAGTAAAAAAACATTGCTAGTTTCAGTCAAGACAGTAGATAATTTACAATAGCCATGGAAAGCAAAAGAGAATATGTCATTTACAGTGATATAACGTAACTTTATTGCTTAAATGAATGAAAACATGTCAATATTTGTTGTGCATGTTACATTGCTTTTTAGAGTAGCTACAATTATATGTTAATACATATTTTAAGTCTTTGACAGTGTTACATTTTATGTGATGTGAGTTTTTTTTGTAATTCTCTGAAGATATATATGGTGTGATGGTCACTTACCATATATGGGAGTACTCTGGCTTGCATTTTTTTCATGGATGGGATGCTATAATTCAATCTAAGATGCTTTCTCTTGAGGTGGGATGGTTGTAGCTAGAAGGGGATATAATTAACCAAGGTAAATAAGTTAAGTTAGTAAGTCCATAGGCTGCATTGCACATTATGTGTATCTAGTCTATGCTGAAGATACCTATTATTATATTCTCCTAGGTTATTGTGCAATTTTGCCATCAGAGTATGTTTTCCAGTATGGTTATAGCACTATTTGATGGCATATAGAGTTTAGCTATATGAATACTTTTATGTTCTTAAAGGTGATAAGGATCTCAGCTTTGTTGAAAGTTGAGATTTTTTGGAGTACTTGTTAAGATAAAGGTAATTTATAAAAAACAAACACTGTCATACACCCTGCATCCATGTTTGTACAGTCAAGTCTGATAATGTTACATTTTGCTTTAAGGACTGTTTTCTCTTTTTATGGGATTCTAACCATGTACCTGTGAATAGATGGTTACCTGTATGTAGCTTATGTATTTTTTAATAAGATTTCTTTGCATTCAGATTACACAGTATTAGATGCTTGTTGGTGGAATGACTTGATTGTATTTCATTACAGAAAAGGGCTACGGTTTGGACAGGGTTATTATCTGTGTGTGGACCATGACTGGTGTACATCTTCCCACAGATTAAGAGGTGGCTTTTGAAGTATTAGAGGAGAAGCTGAGGCTTTTTTGCTTTAATGTTTATCAAGATGGGTTATTAGCTTGCATTTAGATCATCAGAGACATAAGATGGAATGCTGGTATAGAGGGGGAAGTTAGTTGTGTTTATATGTAAGTGTGTTGAAGTTAATTTATATAGGCTGGTGTAGATTATTACATTAGATGGGGTGTTTCATTGTCTGTAAGGTGGGATAGTAATAGCAGAGTGATGGTTTGAGTTCTGATGTGACAGGAAGAATGGGGAAGTAACATTTTTTGTGCTGTGATGGATTTTGTTTTAATGATGGAAGAACTGAGATAAAGAAGATTCTAGATTTGCTATTTTGAGGTCCAATTTACTATGCAAATGAGGTGGATATATTTATGGGGTGGGTTGGGTTGTGCTTACAAGGTGCATATAGGAGTGGCGTTAATATCTGTATAATCTAATTAAGGTGGAGGCAGGTAGGGATTTGCCTACTGATTGGGTTGAGCAAATCATGTTCCTGTAGGAGAAGCCTCTACTTCTATATAACTGGATGAAGGGGATGGGAATAGGGACTAATGTAGGTGAAAGCAGTGGGGTAGCCTAAAGATGCAGTTGCAGTGTGCAAAAAAAAATCTTGAAAAAGCTACTTTTGTACTACCTTTATAGAGGTTAACCAGCCATAAATATTGTTTTCAGGTTGGCTTGTCAAATTCTATTGATTGGACTGGGTGTGCTACTGCTTGTGTTACACCTTCAGATGAGAGCACATTTGATCTACGGAAGGATGTGAAACAACTGTGGGGGAGTCTGATAACTGTCTGCTATGGGTGATGAGCCACTTATTAAGGCATCGAAGGTGTTGTTTTCCAGTTCATTATCCCAAGATTTTTCAACAATTTCAATGTGTGCTTTGGATTAATAGGAACAAGTCCTTTACCAACAAGGCTGTGATGTCAAGCTACTTAATTCAGTTCACTATTCTCCACTTTACCTGGAGTAGAGAAGCTGTGTTCATTGTTGCAACTCTTAGCAATCTTTCTGAACTCTGTAGCAGTAAGACAGGATAGTGTGACCTATGCTTCTAACTGGCAACAATGCCATGAAACCAGGCTGTTTAATTAATTTCAGTACACTCTGCTTCAGCTGGCGTGGGAAAGATATGTTCTTTCTTGAAATCCTTATTGATTTTTCACAAAATTGATATGAGCAAGGCAGAGCAGCATAACCTTGGGGCCTCATTTTTCACAGTGCCATGAGACTAGGCTTCTAAATTCAATTCAGAGTTCCCTCCTTCACCAAGAACAGAAAAGCTGTGCTCTGTTTTGAAACATTTAGCATTCTTCAAGCCAAGGAATTAGTATATTTAAAGCTGTAGTTTTCCTTTGCTTTCCTGTTACTATGTGAGAGTTCACAGAGCATTTTATGTGATTAACTATCAAGCTTACAAAAGTTTAAATGCATGAATGGAAGGATAGCTATTGGTCAAACCAGATAGTAAAGGGTAGATGTCCAGATCACATCTGCAAACAGTGGGGCTAAGTGGATGCGCAAATAAGGTCAGCATGCCATAGTGCATTGAATATGGAAGCGCAAGGCAAATTCTATAACCATGCCCTTTTTTCTAAACATGTAAAATATGTAAAGACTGTCCTTTTGTACGTGCCACGTACTTTGCAGTATCATGAATAGTATGTACAGTGGCATATCCGTGGCACAAATAATAGTGGAAGAAGGGCTGAGGGAGGAAGTCTCAACTGTGTACCCAGTCCATACAGCTTCATACACATCCACAGCCAGATGTCATAATGGAGGTCACTGATGTTGAGGTGATATTGCTATGTTGGCTTGGTTGTCAGCACAAACTGGGTGAGCGTGTCATCTACACACTGAAGAGAGGCTTCAACTGGCATAATTTTCTTTTCAACTACTTCTTCCAGAGCATCCTCAACCAAACTGTGAAGCCCCTATTTAATGAAGCTTGCAAGGCTGCCACTTGCCAAAGTGCCTGCAGGACAAGCGCATCCGCACCAACCCTGCAATGATGGCCATAGACAGGCAGAACATGATCTCTCCCTAGCCCAGAAGGTACACATCTGGACTGATCTAAAGGGATGTTAACCTGTATAAAAGAAAAATGCAATGGAACAGAAGCAAAACAACAAATTAAAAGAAATACATAAGCAAAATAATAAATAAAAGAGGAAAAAAAGTTTGGGAAGAGACAAAACAGAAAAAATGCACAATAAATCCACACACTACCATTGTAATGCAAGGTATCAAGTCAATAAACCATTCAGAAGAATATCTTTATTGAAGTTCAGTTTTTTATGGGAAGTGCTTATACATACACTTGGGAGTAATGACTGGGGAAGTGCTTATGCAACTTGGGTGAAAGTGTAAGAGTAGGCTTGTGCCTAATTGTGATGAATTTAAATGGTTTTATGATTCAATTCCGTATTATTCAAGTAGACAATCATCAAACATGAAAGAAATCACTAATTACTGTAGTTAATCATGCTTAAAAATGACAGGATAGCACATTTTCCTTCATCCGTTCCTGTCTTCCTTGGTGTCTTTCAGCTGCTAAGGTATAACAACAGTTGTTTGCAGTTTTACCACTAAAATCAGTTTTTAAATCATTGCTGTACTGCTCTCGATGCTACCCTGAATTATGTGTAATAATTCTACTATGGTTACTTAAGCATTAAATACATTATGGACACCTGTTGCTCTACCTGAAGATTCCAGCAGTCTCTTGAGTTTTCTGTTTTCTTATTGAGAATTGTATTGTATTTCCTCCTCAGCTACAAGTGAAAGAGAGAAGGATAATTGTGTTTACCTATATTTGACTGTATTCCACAAATACACATCTTATATTCCATGTAAGCAATTTAATTTATGTCTTACCTTATCAGATTGTAACTGTTGAATGCATACATGTATGTATTATTACAATTTAATAGGGAAATACTCTACTGAATTGTGTAGGGTATTGATGAATTATGACAGCAGGCCTGTCTTTTGTTTTAGAAAATACATGTTATCAATCTGTGGAAAACCTGTACTGCAAAGGCTGAAATGTAACAATTTGCAGGTGTGAATTTCCTTTTCTGTCGAACTTTGTCTAATTTACAGTACTGAGGTATAACAGCTTGTTCTCTGAAAGGGTAGTTGCAGGTCATCATTAAAGCAAAGTAACCCTCACTCCCCTCCCCCAACAGTCAATCTGACTAGGGTGTGATGAGTGTCATTTCAGCCATGTTGTACATGCAGCAAGAAATACATATTAACAGATTTTTTTTACTTATATTTGTTTACCTTTCACAAAAACCTGTCTTATTGTAATAAATGCAAAAGGCCTTACAAATTTTTCAGTGCATTGGTACAAAATTCTTTACATTTGTAACTGCAACTTTTATTTATAACTGTATTACATGCAGTCAACATTACTGATATTTGAACATTAGTAATACATTTACAGAGTTATCTGGCCAGATTATTATATTACTATATTTTTACTGATATTTTTATTTATTATTATAACCTCTTAATTGGTAATAGCACCGTTTTCTGTCACTCATTAACAAATGGATATCTGATTATTTGCAAAGACATTTTTTTCTGAATGTATTTCAGAATGTCACCTCTAGTACATATTTGCCAGTTGAGATATCTGACTGGTGAAAATAAATGCTTTATACATTTTTTCTGTCTCCTCTATCATATATATATATATATATATATATATATATATATATGTATATATATATATATATATATATATATATATATATATATATATATATATATATATATATATATATATATATATATATATATATATATATATACATATATATTAAAAATTGTACTTATTACAGGACTCTGGCTTTCTCACCTGAACCTGATGAAGCCATTCAGCCAGCTGGTTAGTACTACACTATTGCAAATTGCCATACCTGTGACAGTTCTGCAAACTGGAGCAATTATACCTGTCAGAGCTGACCGGTGGTCACCCAGCTCCTGCCAAATATCAATTTTCTTCCACATGCTATCTGGATCTTCCTCGGGTATGAGTCATAAATAAGACAGACCATGATTAGGGTCTCTTTCTGAGACCAGCCAGAAGCACGGTCTCATAATTTTACAGGTGCTACCTTCATCTGAAGAGCCAGAACAAGAATGAGGTAAGTATGGTGAAGGCTGTATTACACAGGGTTAGAACTACTTCCTAGTGGGTGTGACATCAATTTGACTAAACCCTGATCATTAGACCACAGGTACTGATAATGTTGACAGGATTTGTATAACAATAAAGACTTTGTCACACTCTGTTTTTTTTTCCTAAAGAGAAACACTTACCAGAGAACACAATTATTAATAAATTATTTCTAAGTTTATCTAAATCAGTTAGGTGTTGCCAATAATATTTCTTCATAACATTTTTTTTATATCTGCATTTGGTTATTTCCATTCAAGTGTGACCTATCCTTTTTTTATCCTCATTTTTTAAATTAATATATATTAGGGGAAAGAAACGTCAATATGAGTGTGAGGAAGAATGTCTAGGAATTTTGTATTTGTATTACTTGTTAGGTTGTGACATACACACCTGGCTGGCCAAGCATTAACATTCACATCCATTGGAACCTGATATTCCAATGACTCCATTCTGAACTTCACCAGTATTTCTGTATATTAGCTAGTTTGGGCCAAGCAGTGCATGTGTGTGAACAGCTTAGTACTACTGTGGAGTGCTTTGGAGTTCATAGATGTCCATAGTACATCAATGCCTTCCCAGAAACACTTCACTATCATTCACAATCAGTGAAAATCTGGAATACATTGATGTACTTCCTAACACATTTGTGTTATAGTAAATTCATAGACATGCATATAAATTAACCTAATCTGCATATCAAACATATAAATCAGGCTGAATTTATTCTGCAAGGCTGGGCTGCTTCATATTGATTCAGGAGTATCAGATGTAGGTGATAAATTACTTTGGATATCTCAGAAATCAAAAATTAAGGAAAAGTTTATAAAATAAGTAATAGTCATTGACAGGGAATTAACAGTTCCTGACATAGTGTTTTAAAAGTCATTTGCAATGCATTTTGAATTGTATTGTGCTTTTACATTTAATGACTGTTTAAGTATGTGAAACTGGTCGCAGTGTGTCTGACGTGCTTTTTTACATTGCAAATGTAATAACTGACCAATACATCATTGTTATTCAATTTACATCTTGTTATTGAACGTGTCAATGCTTACTGTGCATAAGACAGACATACAGGTGTGTAGTGCACCTGTTTTTGCAGTAATGTCAGTGAGGGAAGAGTACCTATCAGTGGCAGACAGTACTGCAGTTTTGTATTGAAACAGCTGAAATTGTGGTCTTTAAAATCATAATTGTGTTACTTTGTTTTTGTGCAGTTGTATTGATGGCAGGAATAACAGGCCAGTGGATTACATTTTAATGTTGATATTATGCAGACAGTATTGTGGCAAGTGTCAGACAGTAGCCCTATGTAGTACAGATGGAGAATAAGGAATCCAGGCATAGACATGATAACTTTAACTCGGAGAAAAATTGTGTACTCATGGCAGCATTAGGACATATACAGCAAACTGCTGTTTGGTAAAGGGGGGCCTAAACAACTGAGAGGAACAAAGCATGAAGCCAAGCAGTAGCAGTTGTTCAAATCAATGCAGTTGGAGGCAAAAACAGATCTCTGTCACAGTGCAATAAAACAGCAAATGCTATGTATGGTGGGACTTGCTAAAAGCAAGGACAGGCAGAATGCAGTTTCCAGGACCACTGGCAGGGACCTCCAAATCTTACTAAATTAACACCAGACGATGAATTATTTCTGTCCATCCGTGGGGATGACTATGATACAGAAGATGGTGCAACTGGAATAAAAGGATTGGACGTGGACACTGTTCCATCACACCAAACTCTGCAGCAGCAGCAGCTGCTTTCATCCACTCCTGAAGGTTGGTTGAAAAAATACACCTTTTGCATGTTATCATTGAATGGTGATAAACAGTGCTGTAATTAAACACATCAGAATTCATTAACGGCTCAGCCTTACATCAGCAGCAATGAAAATATAGGCAGACTTCATAGTAAGTGTATCCCTCCCATAAGCATGCTATAAAGTATGTCGTTGCAGTATTGTAATGATTTCTTTTACTGAGTCAGCATCAGAAGCCAACAGTTCAACTCTACCAGTAAATATAAAGCCAGCAGTATAATGGGCGTTGCTGCTGCTGCTGATGATGATGACGATGTAGTTGTATTTACAAGGCAGTCCGAGGGAATCAGCAGGCAGTCCCCAGTGTTATGTCAGGCTCTCTCACCTCACCACATGTTAGTAACTCTACAGAAAGTGACACTGCATCACAAATTCAAACACAGGTTGACATTCCACTCACACTTGTACACCAGGAGCAAACACACACATCTACACCAGTGTCGCTACAGGCAGAGAACAGTTTGAGGATGAAGGCAGGCAGTCTGAGGCACAATTGCCCACAGCAACAACATTACAAAGAGGTGCAATGCAAAGAAATTGCTTTGAACTACTTCAGGAAAAGTAAAGCATTGGCAGCACAACAGAAAATGTGCCATAATACCCTTAAGGTTCAAACCAGTGCAACAGACAGTCAGCTAGAAATTTAGTGTCTACAGGGTATGCCTGAAGACTTCAAACAGTACTTTGAATTGGCAGAGGGAAGGGATGATGTCACGGTTTCACTGATGACTATCATGGTGACACACCAGGCATCAGTCGCAGCCTCCAATCATTCACTGGTTCGGACATACTAGAATCAAGCCAGACTCAGTTTAATCAAGGGAAGGGGATGGGGTACATTCCAGACACTTGTGGGGGGGTCAGCACTCACAGTGAGGAATCACAGCACATTTCTCACATGCCATGTCAATGGTCATCTGCACTTAGGAAAACCACACGTTCCAGTTGAAAGTCACAGTCACAAAGCACAGTCAGGTCACTAACAGGAGGATCACCTTTCTCCTCTAGATCACACCATAGAACTAACTCACCTTACACTTCCCATGGCAGCCCATCCTTCACACCTGCTGCAGCATCACTAGGCCTATCAATAGGTGATTTGTATCTAGAGCTGCTAGGACTTAACATTTCTTTATAAGTACATTTGTGTAATGAAGCTACGGATTAGTTGGTGTTTGTGTGTGTGGGGGGGTGGACACACGTGCCAACTCATTCCCTTCCCTGCTATTACTTTCAGCATATTCAGGAGTCGCAGTCTTGCACATTTGTGATTAAATGCAATTGTGTTGTGGGGAGGAGGGAAATCTATGTACATACGTTAAGCACATACATACCTCACCATTGCACAGATAAAAAGAGATTTTGACCTCATCAATATTTTACAGGACAATAACAAAGCTGTTATGTGAACTGTAACATCATTTTCTACAAATAAATTGAAAATGATAATTCCGTTTCTCACTGCTAACAGTACCTGTTTCTTTGGAATGCTAAATAAAAGTTATTATTAAATACAACATGAGCAACAATTGGATTATTTATTGACTTGTTCCCCTTCCACATCACTGTACAGTGAGTGTTCAGGCAAGCAGCTAGTAAAAAAAAAAAATTAAGATTAGATAGATTGTTAGATGAGCAAGGACAGTAGACCATGCAACACACAGCATAGCCTATAGGTATCACTCCATGTGTCAGTTATACTCTGCATGTTATTTTTTAAAAAAAATAAACACTAACCTGAATGTCCTGATCCATAGTTGTGGACTAGATGCCACCTCTTAACCTGTGCAGTGTCATGTTGTACAAGAGCATGCCACATGGGGTCCCTTACTACAGCTGCTGGCTTGTCATCATTAGTCACAGTGGGATTTGAACTGGGAGCTGCAGTGACAGAATGGGTCATGTCACCACCAGACTGGCACATAATTATATTATGCAGAACACAACAGGCAGTGAACAGTCTACACACAGTAGCTGGGTCATGCTGAAGGGCAGCCCAGAATCATCCAGGCAATTGAAATGTCCCTACAGGAGGTCAGACACCCTCTCAATCACAATATGGGTTTGTAACAAGGATATGTTATATTTCTCTTCTGCAGCTGCAATGGATTTCTCACCAGAATCATGAGCTATGGCACCAATGGATATGTAACATCCCCCCTTATAAAAAAAGTAAAAAAGAGAGAAAGGGAGAGAAGACAAAATAAGAAAGTACAGATTAATATATAGCAATTAGTGATGAACACATCCTACCATGCAGGAAAAGGTTGTAAAGTGAGCTAGTGTACCAGATATAGGAATCATGTGCACTGTCAGGAGGCTGGGCAGACATGTTGTTATGCACCCACATGCCTTACATACTACCTAGCAAATGAAAGCCCTTCAAATTGCACCTCTTCCTGTGGACCAGGAGGGGCCATAATTACAACATGGGTGCACCCTATTGCACTGAGTACCTTAGGGAAATGTGTCATCCCTTAAAAGGCATGTATAGTCTGAGCTTGGTCCTGAGGTGATACTGATAATTAGATGTACTGATCCACATGTGCCAAGAGTATATCATCCAGGAACTCATTAAATATCCTTGAATCAGAAGTCTGACAGATCTCCAGCATGCTCCAGTCTGTCTTCAGAAGGTACCCGTAGCAAGCACAGCAAGCCTATATACTTTGTTGTCAGAATGGAATAAGAAGCCCACTTATTCTTCTATTGCCCCTATGAGGGTCAAACATGCCCACTGACAACCTTATAATGTCCCTGCCCACTCTAAACCTATCAAGACTTTTCTGATTATCAAAGTTATAATGATTAATTCTTTGTCTATAATTCCACCTTCTTGGTGGACAAGCACCACTGGGTGCAAGCAGTTTTGGCCCAACCAAGACAAGCAACTCTAACCTAGAAATACCGTTAATTAATACTTTTGGTGAGTCTTTCTTTTTTATACCACATATGCTACAAAGTGGGAAAAACTGACTACGATTTGCGTTTGCCATAAATTAGCCTTAATTAGCATAAGGCCATTTACTCCACTTCTCATTACCGTCTCATTATCTGCTCATTTGTATATCTACATTCAGAAACACAGTGAATTGGCATGATTAGCCTATACGAATCTTGGCTAATTGGGCTCCACTAACCCCTGAATTTCCCTGATGCATTTGCACTTCTGACCGTTAATACAGTCCTAAATATTTGTTTTGTAATTAAGAGAGAGCAGATTGCCATGTTGGTATTTAACTGGCATTTCTTGACTGGTAGTCAGCTGCAATATTCCTATCACTGTGACTCTAATCTTTGAACATAACTAGGGTATTTCCAGTTTGAAATAAGAAAACCATGTGCTCCACAGTTGTAGCATCCATGTTTTCCAGGAGAGCTAATTAGTTCAAGCAACTTGTACCCTAAACTAGTGACTGTTGCCAGAATACTGTAACTTCATTTTGAAGGGTAATTTGTACATTTTTATTTATTTTTCATGACTCAAGACTCAAGATTAGAGTAACATCTGCCTAGAGAATACAAATAATATTTAGGAGGTTGAAGTTTAAGAAAATGATAAAACATGATAAGGGGGCAAATACTGAGCCCTGGGGAACTCTGCAAGAAATTTGATGCATATTACATCAACTACTTGGGCTGTTATTTTCTGGGATAATTATTATATCTATTGATGACATCCACAACAAAACTATAAGAAACAGCTTAAAAATGAAAAAAATTCACTTTACTGTTTCAAAAGCAAATTTTAAATCAACAAAAATGACTTTCAATACTAGTGTTCTCACTGAATTTGATTAAAACCTGTTATGGATAGTCCATACAGCTTTTAATTTACTTCTTAGACTTGTAGCTATTTTTATTTTTGCTGCACTATGCTGTAGGATTTCACATATTCCTGGATCTATTGGTCAAATATTTTTTCAATATATTGGCTATGCAGCATACATTAACATTAGCATTTGATGGTGAAGGGGCTTTGGGAAAGAGTCAAGCAAAAGGGTGTTTAAAATTAAGGGGCAATGCTCTTGTATTGGAAGAAATATAAATTATATATGGCAGAGGTTTTATAGGACTGTATTAAGTTCAGAAAGAGGGATATGGCATATGGTCAGTAAGGTTATAGTGATCTCTATCATAATAAGAACTAAAACTCAAAAAGCAAGTGAGAGCCGAAAAGTGGGACTCAAAAATCATCAAACACCAAAAGAAACACATTGTCATACATGAACCAACCACTCCACTCTAATGAAACAAACTACTGGAAACCACTCATTCACAATAGTACATTGTTTGTGAAGACGTTCTGATGTTTCAGGATGAAAACACTGTGTGCTGTGAAATAAAAGTTTATTTTGTGTGACTATGCCTTGTGGGCAAGTGGTCTCCTGCAGTTTCATTAGAGTGGAGCAGAAGGTTATACCCTGAATAAAATGCCAACACAAATAATTTCAAATGTGATGATTTATTGAATACAAGCTTAACAGTGTCTTAAATAATTTCAAATTTGATGATTTATTAAATACAAGCTTAACAATGTCTTAAATATTTACAACTTTTATTGTACAAATGTAATCGCTTTCACAGTTATCCAGGACCGCTTCATCAGACAATACAATGAAACCCAACACTTTTTATACCTCTCGTTGACATCGATTACTCAATTAAAATAACAAAGTTTCCCTCCAAAATTTTTAAAGAAACATTAGCTAAATTCACTGCTTACTTTAGTCTTTTTAATTTTAACACTGGCTTGAAGGAAACAAACTTATTCAGGCCAAACTCTTTGTGAGCCGCCAATCTAAAAATCTATTGTAGTTCTATATTTTCTGTATTTGATGCAACCGGTCCTAGTCTGTTAGACCCCTGCATAAAATAAAGCACCTGAAAAAGAAATTTGTGATCTGGTCCACATTGCAAAGTATACTTAGCCAGTGCACTGTATACAAACTGTTTCCTTGTACAATAATCATGATCTCTTATTCTTACTTTCAGAGATCGGTTGATGAAGTGGTCTTGGATAACCATGAAAGCGCTTACATTTGTACAATAAAAGTTTTAAATCTTTTGAGATACGTGGTTTGCCTTGATGCAATATCATTGCTCTTTTCTGTGTTACCTTGCTTGTGGGTTTTTGCAATTTATCTTTACGTGGACTCTTTTTGGATACTTGGGATTTTTTAATATATTTACGTCAGTATGGCAGCAGGTAACACAGTTAACGTTATAAACGGAGAAGGTATGGACACTAACCGGAATGCTAGATTGTTAACCTTCATGACTGGTCAATTGAATCCCTTGCTGTTGGGTGAATATACAGACAATATTGATCATGATGATATAGAACCACAAGCTCGAGACATTAAAGGTAACATTGAAAAGTATATGTATCGTTTTAAAAGACGTCAATGTCAAAGGTTTCATTTGGATGCTTGTATAAGCATGAATGTAATTTTGAGAGGTTTACGGGTGTTGACAATACCCACCTATGGCGACACATATCCAAAACGTTTGGCTCAGTGGCAATGTATCAATTTAGAGACAAGTAAATCGTACTTGTGTCTCTTAATTGACTTTTTTCTACCTATAGAGACTGAGCTTGTGGAACAGGTTCAGTCAAGCCAATGAGCATTGGTGGAACCTCTGGGCGAAGAGAATGTGGAAGTATATTTTAATGAACTGTTTGAGAGAATAAATCAATATGAGGCACGTTGAGTCGTGATTTGTATGATTTTACACATAATCATGTATTCACATGGCCGAGAGCTCGAGGAAGGCAGGAGGAAGCATCAACCAATCGAAGCTCAACAGGTCTTAACACTGTACAATTATTGGGTCAATCAGAAGATGTGGCATCCAATGAGACAGTTGATTTGGCCTCACAGGAGCTAACTACTTCAGCATACTCAACATCAATGGGTGAGCAAGCTTCAGAGCTATTAACTAATAAGTCTAAAAGTGCAATGGTTAATGGCTCTAATACAAATGTGGTACAACAGAAGATCATCTCCACAAATGTATGTGAGCAGGTTTTTTCGCAGTTGCCACTTTGAATTTATCCAGTAAGAATGAACTCAGTAGAGCGAGCCCAATGATGCAATATACAGAAATGGAAAAAGCCACCTGTTACCTATACAAACCAAACACTGAAGAAAATGTGGAACCTAAGAGATGTGGACTAGTCTGGAATATTTCCAGATATCTTTTAACAGAAGATGAAAAATCAGTATCGAATAGAGGTTTGGGTTTCATATCATCTACTGAATTTGACATTAGTCAACTTCTAATAGAGTTGAGATTGCACGTAATGTTAGTTTGAAATTAATGTTTGGGAATGACAATGTGAGTGATAATGTTGATGTTAGAAAACCGAGTGTGTTTACACCATCTATGCCAAGTCATGTTGACATTTTTATTAGAGCTTGTGAGAGAGATTTGTACAATTTGACTGGCAGGAATGTTACATAGAAACATTTTAATTTAAGTAAAAGCAAAATGAAAGCCTTATCACGTTTACGTGAAAACCCTGATATTGTTATACATCCCTCTGATAAAGGGGGACCTATTGTTATATTAGATACAGAATATTATTATGCAGCAATGATTGTTATGCTTTCTGATGCATCCACGTATAAAGTGATTCAACTTTGTGACATTTATAAAATGAAAAAGATATTGATGCTACCTTGAAAGAATGTGTTTGTATGACCTTAGTTGATGAGCAATTGTTGGAATATGTTACTGTGGATGAGCTATTGATAGCAAGGTTACATGGTCTCCCCAAGGTTCATAAACATCCAACTCACCCACCTTTCAGACCAATCGTGGCTGGAAGTGGGTGGTTGACAGAGCCTTTGTCCATTTACTTGGACAAGCAGTTGAAAATAGTTTTGAATCAGTGTCCAGTAATATTGCATGATACTGAACACTTCTTAACTGATTTATATGAATATATGCAGGTAAACAAAGGCAGTGGTTTTAAATTGTTAGCTAATTTTGATGTATTATAAATATTTACTTGTATACCGAATAAAGAAGGCACCTTTATGGTAAAGAATGCAATGCTTAGAAATGGGCACTTTTCAGCTGTAAAAGTTGATTTTATTTGTATGCTCCTTGAGTTGGTTTTAGAACACAATGTGTTCTTATTTGCAGACAAATATTACTGGCAAACAGCTGGTGTTGTTATGGGCACCAGCTGTGCCACTTCTTATGCAAATATTGTTATGATGGAATGGGAATGTACGAATATCTTATCTAATGACAAAGTGGTGTTTTATCACTGCTTTGTGGATGATATTTTTGTTGTGTGGAGAGGCACAGCATAAGAGTTGTGTTGTTTCCATGAGGAATAGAATCTAAGCAGTGAATTTTTGAAATTTATGTTGAATATGTCTCCACAAAGTATTGAGTTTTTAGATGTTAATGTGAGGTTACATCAAGGTAAACGTTTTACTAGAGTACATAGGAAGTCATGTTATATTCCATCATTTCTCCATCGTACTAGTATGCACCCCCACTCATGTGTTTTCAAATATTATGGGAGGTCAAGGGATGAGAGTATCATGTTTATCATGTGATGACCTTGATTTCAAGAATGAGATGGAATATTTGATTGATGCATTTATGCAGAGAGGTTATTCGGCATTAGAAATTTCCAAAGCATTCGGTAAGGTTTTCGCAGAATGATATCGATGAGCAAAGCCTTTCTATTCTGAAAGGGGAGGTGCACATGAAACAATGGGGTATGAAAGGAATGGTCCAGCCTTTAGGGATAGGTTACCAATGGCACTATCATTCTCGAGTGACATGGATGTCATAAGTAGAGTGGCACATGATAATTGGACTATTTTGTTGGTTCATTCTGAAACTTCAAAGATAGTAGGAAGCACACCTAAATTGTTTTTTAAAAATAAAAGAAATTTGAAACAAACTTTATGCTATCCAAAAATGTATAAGACTCCTTCCATGTTGACAGGTACACAAAAGTGTGGATTCTGAAATTTCTGTAGCTTTATAGATGAATCCAGGTTTTTTAAACATCCAGTCACTGGTAAACTATGGAAACTGAGATGTTGGGCTGACTGTAATACTGTTGATTTAGTATATATAGCTCACTGTGTATGCTGTTATCATTTTTATATAAGAAAAATCAACCGATCTCTGAAAGTAAGAATAAGAGATCATGATTATTGTACAAGGAAACCATTTGTATACAGTGCACTGGCTAAGCATACTTTGCAATGTGGACCAGATCACAAATTTCTTTTTCAGGTGCTTTATGTTATGCAAGGGTCTAATAGACTAGGGCTGGTTGCATCAAATAAAGAAAATATAGAACTACAATGGATTTTTAGATTGGTGCCTCACAAAGAGTTTGGCCTGAATGAGTTTGTTTCTGTCAAGCCGGTGTTAAAATTAAAAAGACTAAAGTAAGCAATGAATTTAGCTAATGTTTCTTTAAAAAATTTGGAGGGACACTTTGTTATTTTAATTGAGTAATTGATGTCAATGAGAGGTATAAGAAGTGTTGGGTTTCATTGTATTGTTGTCTGATGAAGCGGTCTTGGATAACCATGAAACAGCTTACATTTGTACAATAAAAGTTTTAAATCTTTGGAGATACATGGTTTGTCTTGAAGCAATATCATTGTTCTTTTCTGTGTTACCTTGCTTGTGGGTTTTTGCAATGTATCTGTATGTGGACTCTTTGTGGATACTTGGGATTTTTTAATGTCTTAAATAATGTACCATGTGACTAACAAAAAACAGGTTTAAAACATCTACTACTAAACTTTGTTTACAGTGAAGCATACATATTAGTTTGCTCAAAAGGAGGGTGATTGGGCAAGCTTCACAGCTGCCAGTATTGAAGGACTGAACCTAGCCCTACCCATACTTTATATTACAAGAAAAGTTCCACAGACCTCCAGGCTAAAGCAGATATTCTTTATTGTAGTTGTTAGCACTTTCAGGATAAATCCTTCTTCAGAAGTAAGCATAGCAAAACGATCTTAGTATTTAAGAAAATATATACCAACCAATAGACAGATACAATAAAACAATTAAGTATAAGGTCTATGCCTTCTAAAGATGGGCTTTAAAGGCACCACACCATTGAGTCCTGGATACCTGCCAGCTCCTAGTTCTATTATCCACCTACTTTTACAGTACTCAGTATAGAGGGTAACATCACCACATCTAGGATTACTTCTAACTTGTTGCAGAGCCTGAAAGTAAAAATGGTGCCCATGACATTTGACAATGTGTTGAGAAAGTGCATTATTTTTATCTTATAGGTGAATCGCAGAAAAATGTCTTAAAATTCTGTCCTTAAACTTACAGTTAGTCTTGCCTACATAAAATGATGGACAACATGCACACTTGGCTACATAGACTATATTTTTAGAGAAGCAAGTGTCTAACATCTTAGGGCTATAAACTCTCTTAGTGATAGGATGTATAAAATCAGAATCCCTACTAATATATTTGCAAGCTTTACAATGCTGGCAGGGTTGAGTGCCTGTTCTTCCAACATAAGTTGTACCCATATTCATCTAGTCATAAAGAATCTGTTTTAGATTTCTATTCCTTTTGAAAACAAAATTCAGGAAATCACCCACCAGCCCCTTCAGGGAGTCATCTGACTGTAAGATTTTCCAGTTTCCTTGTATAATGTCTTGTACCCGTCTGACATCACTACTGTATGTAATATGTAAGTCGACTCTGCTTTTGTTACTATTTTTACCGGTACGACAAGACCTTGGAATGCTAGTATTGTTGCATGAGGTGGATCGTAGCCTATTTGCTACCCCTTCTGAAGAAAACCAAGGTGCTGCTGCTGTCTCTCTAGAACACATCACAGTATGTATTGCCTTTTCCACCTAAGTACATTTGTAACTTTATATTATGCCTTAAAACTCCACCCTCCATCTGCCTCATGTTGCACCTCACGTCCAGCTCTCAGTGTATCCTAAACCAGCTCATTCCCAGCTACAAAACGTTCTCATCCTATCCTGTATCCAGCACTCCACCCACCTGTTATTTCACTTAATAGAATAGGGGATTGCATACCTCTCAAGTGTACCTCATTACGAGGAACGTACCTCATTTGGGGTCTTAAAAAGTTCACGTTCCTCGAAGTTCCTCAAAGTTCTACATTGAAAGACTCCGTCACACATTCAGTGTTAGGAATTTTTTTTAAGTGAAATCCATTGTAAATAGAAATTAATCATAATAATTCATTAAAAGATGTTCCTTACAAGTAAAACCAGTATATTTTAACCATCCTGCGACTTTCCTAGTTGAAGATGTTAGTAAGCCATTAGTATGTGTTCCACATTTTGCCCATTTGTTCCTCATTATGAGGGCTAGTGTTCCTCATTTTAGAGATGGAAGGTTGAGAGCTATGGGGGATCGAAGGCAAATAACTCTATGCAGCAAACTTCATTTACATGCACAGTGAAATCCAATTGAATAAGGATCTAACAAATGACACTAACAGCCATAAGGTGTGTATTAGAGGTATGAAGTTTTACCGCAAGATTAACCAGTAGAAATCAAAATACACTCAGTGAAGGGAAGGGCTCTGACAGCCATCTGGTAATCAATTATGAATTATTCCAATGTAGTCACATTTGTAAAAGAGTTTATAAAGAGGGGTCTGTTCATTTTTCAGCACAGTATTTTTCTTCCTATCTTCAAAACATATAATCAGTTATATTTATGAATAAAGCAGGCAAACAAACTGTCAGAGTATCATTTCATGTTCTTCATTAAATCCTTGTTGCAGTAGCCATAATTATATGGGACTTATCCTGCAAAGGACTGGATGTTTAGCCAGTCTACAACATTTTAGGCACCTTCTTTCACCCTGTATATCTGCCCTTGGCATAAGTTGGGTTATGAGGGATGTGTGGGTGCAAGCCTCCATGCTGTGCATTACACATAAACTGACTTCGCATTAGCTGTAAAATTGGGTAGGTAAGTACCCGATTGGGGAATCATCCTTTTCACGAAGAAAGTTAAAATATTTCTGAAAGAAGTTTGTCAATTATGCTACATCAAAAGAAATGACACTTTCTTAAGATTTTAATGCTGCTTTGGAGAAGTTAACTTTCTCTCTCTCTCCTTTTGAACATGCATATAGTGTTTTGTTAGAATTTCTAACATGTAAAAATACTTTCCGTATTGTCCTGACTTCTGCTAGACAGGTATTTGAATGTCAGACCCTTATGTATGAATGTACTTTCTTGATTTTCGATAAGATCATTTTGAGTGTTAAAACTAACTCTTCTTTGCAATGCTTGTCTCTGAATTTACTTTGAACCAAACCATTCATCTCCTTGTGTTTTATCATGAGGACAACAAAAAAGGAGAAGGTATTCTGCATGCTTTAGATGTTCACAGACAATAGAGAGTTTTCCTGAAAAAAAGTAAGGATTTTAGAAAATATAACCAACTTTTCATATCCTTTGATTGCTAAAAAAAAAGCCATCAAATGTCATTGCACTAATAATGGAAGAAGACAACTGAGAAAGACAGGGCTCATACAACTAAACTTGTTGCTACTTCTGAGGCTTTTTGGAAAGGGGTAGACTCGAGGCCTATCCTAGAGGTAGAAACTTGGACTTTTGTGCATGCATTTGCTAGACAATACAAACTTGATTAAGTCTCCAGAACTAGAGCTTGAGTTGCAAAATCCATCCTTCTTGAGCTTCTCGGCTCTGACCTTATTTCATCCATCCTTTCTTCCTAAGCTTTGGGAATTATCCTATATACTTACATATAATGTAACAGTGCTCCTAATGAAGATTACTGTACAGTAGCTTTAATTAAGTTACCAGAACAGCAGCTGTATGGTTAGATGACTGTTACGGTATTAACAGATTCCCACCTTTCTCCCTTTTCTTCCATACCTTTGCCAGAGTGGGGTACGCCACATTACCTGTGTTGGGTTTGACCTAATAGGTATAGAGTTTCAGGCTTCAACCTCTCTTTAGTGCAAAAAGCTTTGAGATATTTCACATCTATGTTTTCCTTTTATACCAGCACAAACTCTTGTGTTAAGGGCAAATGCAGTGGGAGTGAAGAAAGAGCACAAAATGTTGTCAGCTGGCCAGACATCCAATCCTTGGCAGGATATGTGTCATATAGTAATGGGTAATGCAACTGTCATATGTTCAAACATCTACTGTTATGGTAAGTTAATTTACCCAGCTGTACTTTCTAAAATAGAATTATGCATTGTATTTTAATTTAATGGAAATAGCATGTTGCTATTTTGTTGTGAAAACAAGGCATTCACTGTATATATTGTGAACTAGGAATGCAGTAAAGTAGTTCTGTTTCATTTTGTCATTGTCTGTTCCTTCAGCTAATGATGACACATAAATCATTTGACACCCCTCCGTCATCTTGCTTAACTTAATTAATTCTTTTGCTACTGCTAATGGAGATAATACACAGCATTGCTCAATATGTGATATTTTTAGATGAGTCTACAATAACTACTCAAATCCAAAAAGCACAGATGTTGCTAGCTACTGAAAAAAGATGACAAACTACATATCCATCATGCAAGTTATTATGCTCTAATGCATGTTCTTACTTAATAAAATTCACTCTAAGATTACTGTACCATTGAAGAAAGAAGAAAACTAGTTGAAACACTCCATATAAGACATCTGCTTTGAATCTCGAGAGCCATTAGTGATTTCTCTTTTTTTCAATGTCTGTGCTGCTCTTTTTGCAGCAGAAAGGCTAACAAAGATGTGTAGTGGTCTGCTGCATTATAATATAATTCCCATTTCAAAAAGTATTTTTATATCGAATCACTCACTCAATTGCAATTCACTGTATCAGTCCCACAACATCATCTAACACATATCACAACAGATAAAACCAACATAAATAAATGCCAACACACAAACTATAAGCATCATTAAAGAGGCAGGCCATGCTTAAAGCATTGACATGTGGGCCTCAATATCTTCATCCTAGTGCTTATACTGCTTCTACATGCCGAGTTAAACATTATGTACACATGCACATATGCAGACTCACAGGCACACGCACATACACACACACACACACACACACACACACACACACACACACACACACACACATGCACACACACATGCACAGGCACACACAAACACTAACACACACAAAGGCACAGACACAGACATGGATACATACACACACACACACACACACACACACACACACACATGCATGCGCTACACACACACATGCACGCACATGCACACACACACACACACACACACACACACACACACACACACACACACACACACACACACGTGCACACATGCACATGCAGAGACACACACACGCACACACACATAGGCACATGCACACATGTATATACACATGTACACACACACACACACACACACATGCACATGCAGGCACAGACACACACACATGTACACACACATAGGCACATACACACACATGTATACACACACACACAGACACACACAGATATACACGCACACACACATAGTCATAGACACACACATGTATATACACAGACACACACACACACACACACACACACACACACACACACACACACACACACACACACACACACACACACACACACATTCAATCACAGGGAAAGGGAATACTTCAAAAGCATTGCTTTTTCTGAGTTTGGCACACTCCATCATATTAACAAGAAATGGGAAAAAATACAATTTACTTGCAAAACATGAAGAGAAAAATGAACAGTAAAGTAAGCATCTCTTTGTCAAGAATCACAGTCAGCAAATATAAAAAAAAAAAAAAAAAACAAAAAGCTCAGTAATATTAACCAAGACAAAATGGTGCACATTTCTTTTTAAATTAGAGTTTCCAGAGATAGTTTATAATATGTTTAAGCTTAGGAACAGATGGCAAGTTGAACATGTTATGTTTCTGACAAAGTATGCAGATGCTGCAGAAACCTTTCATTTAGGTACTATATTCCCTGTGTAAGACCTAAGAAGTGTACACAGCTGATTAAGCATGTACTTACTGCTTGCAAGGCAATGTGCATGTAGCTATGGGAAAAAAAATTCAAACAAGTCTATCACTTGAGATGAAGTAAACTGCTCTCTGCTGCTTCAGGTGGTCACTTTAAGGTAATCTGTAACATTAAAATTGGTGCTGCGGTAGCATTGTCACCTCACAGTAAGACACTGACCGGTTCTACTCTCAGCTAGAGAGTCTTCTGTGTGGAGACATGCGTGAATGGGCGTACCTTCGTTGAAGGTTGTGCATTAGGGCTGGCAACTCAGCATGTAAAAATCAACTGCCAATCATTAGTGGACCGGAGTTCTGCTGTGGCGACCCCTAACCAGGAAAAGCCGAAAGACACAACAACAAAATTTGATGTCTTAAATTGCCTCATACAAACAGAATAAAACTAAGGGCTTGCCTAACTCCTAAAAGGCTAAATGCTGTTATGGTAATTTTTTTTTCAAAACATTTTTATTTTGTTTTCCTATTAAACATGAACAATCAAAATATTTCAGACATACAATAGATACTGAATAGATACTGAATAAACGACTATTTACACTGTATACAATCATCCATGACAAACATTTGCTTTATCCATGAATGCGTATCAATATTTATTTAATAAATTTTGCAGTTTTTGCCATGCTATTCTTTTATGTGTTACATTAGATGTTCTATAACAAATGGTTTGCATTTCCTTTTTACATACAGATTTTGCTAATGTAATAAACTCGGCATACATAAGATCTTGCTTTTGTTTCCAATTCAATGTAATAATCTTTCTAGCAATTGCTAAAATTGACAAGAAGTAGAGGTAGCTGATGTTTAGGAATCATACTTGGGGTAGGTACATTAAATAATATCAAAGAACTAGTGATCTGACAGTTATCTGACCATAAAGCTTTTACAAAATGTTTAAAATCACTCCAATAAAGTGTAAGAGTTTTACATTCAATAAACAAATGAACCCAACTGGAATTAAGAATTTCACCACATCTCCAACATTTACTGTCTTTAGTTTTAGTTATGAGTTCAATTTTGTGTGGGATATAAAAACATCTATGGATAAGTTTCCAGATGTATAGTTTCCAGTATAGTGATGACAAGGTGTTATTAATTGATTTTAGTAACTGTTTCTCATTTTCATTTGATAAAGGTTCTCCATTCATTTTCATAGAATAATTAAAAAAAACTGTCAAATGTAAGCAGTTCATCTCGTAAGATTTTTTATATAGGTGATATGCTCAGTTTATTTTCAATGTTCATCGAATTACATAAAATGAATTGCTGTAACAACCTTTGTATAGCATCAGTTTCTAGGTTTATTAATACTCTCACTTTACCTTCAATAAATTGCCATAATGATTGAAGACATAGCCAATTATCTTGAAAACATTAAATTCGGCTATAAGGAAGTTCATTGATTGAATGTTCTTTTTATCTATAAATTGGTGCCAGAATTTTAAGTCATTTTCTGTAAAGTTCAACATTCTATTAATATTAAAGGAATCCAAACAATCTGGAGTGTATGTTATGGGAAATATAAAAAAAAAACTGTTTGTTTTAAGTTATAATTGTTATCTATTATGTTTTTGAATATGTAAAGTATTTGAATTATACCATATGAGAAGTGGCTAAATCTCTTACTATATAGACAATACTAATGGAGTATCCAGTATATTTTGTTGATTCCGAATGATTCATTAAACTGGGATTCAGCATTTCTTGTGGCAATTATATGGATCACATGTAGTTGTTTCCAACTAGAGGTATATATAGACATTATCCAATGTAAAATGATGTTGATAATAACAGATTTGGAGTATAATTCTATATTAGGAAATCCAGTTCCATCACTATTCCAGGCTCTTACATGCCATTTGTATATTATTTTTGTGGAAACCAAAGAAATGTAAGTAGTGAAGAATCTATTTGTTTAAAGAACTTTTTAAGTGGGGGTAAAATAAGTGATTGTGTGCAAAATACGATTTTAGGTAAAATAACCACTTTTTTTAAAGTAAGTCTGTCTTCCATAGTAAAAAACATTCTGTTCCATTTGTTAGTTAAATCACTGATTGTAGCTAATAGATTGGTATAATTTAATTTAATGGTCTCTTGCCATGTGTTCTTTATACTAGTCCCTGAAAGAGTATTGTATCATTTTCCCAATTAAATGTATTATACTTTAGTAGCTTTCTACTTATTTTCTTATTGACTAATAAAGTTCTGGTTTTAATTTGGTTAAATTTTAGTCTTGATATTTTCCCAAATTGATTCATAGCATTTATACAATGTATTGTATAAAAGTGTCTATATCACTGGTCACTGGATGTTAATAAAATATCATCTGCAAATAGCTGGATTTTCGGACAGTATTCCTCATTTAAGTAAAATCCTTTTATGTTTGTGTCATTTCTAATGTATGAAGCAAAAGATTCAACTGATAGGGGGAATAGTAATGGGGACATTGGGCAAGCTTACCTCTGCCATATGCGTAAACTTTTAATGTGTCTCACAATATGATGTCTGATACCTCTCCATTATTGCTGATTTCTACAAATGTATCTATTTCTTTTAACATCCATTCTTTAAAGCCTTTTAGTTTTGTTGTATATGCTGGAATTCTTTGTAAAATTATCAAATCATCATTTTTCACAGCCAAACTAAAAAAGGCCAATATGGACAGAAAGTGGACATGACATTATCACAAAATCACTTCTTTTTGAATTTGTGCTATTTGAAGCAAAAATCTTATCAATATTCATTTGTGTGCCAAATCTGAATGAATAGTGTGCATAGTTCAGTGAATTTTGTAGTCTTAAATTATATGTCTCTGAAATTCATTGAGGTGATGACATTACTTAGTTTCTTAGCTTGTGTTGTTAATTTAACCTTGCTACTTCTAGAAGTGTCTGCATCTGTTAATAAGCAATTGAAATCTCCTGCCAATATAATTTCTCCCTTTGTATGAAATATAATGATATCTAAATATTTATTTACATAGTTAGTGCCTAACCCAGATATCCAATAAGAATTTATCAAAGTGCAGCATTTTCTTATTTCCAGCACCACTAGACATCTTTTTCTGAAAATGTGCTTAATATTTTAGGTGTTGTGTAAGTGTTATTCCATAATATAAGGGTGCCTCTTCTTTTGGACTTATAACAAGAATCAACAAGTACTGTATAACCCTTAAATGAGACATTCAGTAAATCTTTCTTTAATAAATGAGTCTCTTGTAAGAAAATTATCTGTGCTTCTGAAAAACTTTAGCAAACCAGCTCTTTTGATGTAATTATTTAAACCATTCACATTCAACCATAAGCATTTATAAAGCAGCCTGCAATTGGTTATGTTTAGAACATCTATAATACATATCATATGTAATTGCTTAAAGTACCTCTTGAAATTATTTATCATGGATGAACCAAACAATTGTGGCAATGACTTCTGAAACCAATAACTATATACACATACAAACATGGAACAAAATGTTCCAGGTTTGGTTAATGGTTTAATTAAACCACTGAGTGTGCTTCTCAGCTGATAAGTAGATTTTTGGCACTTTTTAACTGTTCAGAGTTGAATAAAACAATAATTGACTTCAGTTCAGAATACAGTTTGAATAAATTGCATTTATTTAAACTGTATTTGCTCTAATATTGCTACACACTCGTGGGTTAGCTTGCACTGCACTTGAATTGTTTTTAGTGCTGTTTTAGCTGCTTTTCTGTATAAAAAAAATCTAAGCTTGTTTCCTGCCTTTCCTGTAACTAGTCTAGTCCAGATACAGACTTGCAGTATTCAGGACTGTTTATAAGCTTCTGAACCCCCCCCCAAGCCTTTCTGTATTGGAGGGAAGCCTTCTAGCTTATCAGCGGGAGTGGTAAGCACTAGGTAGCCTATCTACCACAAGAAGAGTGGTTTCTGATACAGAAATTGTAGGTTATTGGCTGTTTGGGCGGTTTTCTCATCTCTTTCAACTTTCAGGTTTAAAAGCCCATGTTTGTGCTTATTTCCTGCCTTTCCTGTATCTAGTTTAGTCCAGATACAAACTTACTGTATCCAGCACTGTTTGTAAGCTTCTGAGCAGTGCCAAAGTCTGCTCAGCAATTTTTCCCTTAGATCTGCTAGTTTTCTCCTCTCCTGAACTTTTACTAGCTTATTAGTCTAGCACTTTACCAGACTTCTTGTCGCAATTATTGTAGCGCACAAATGTGCTACCAGCACTAAACACCTCCAGTACTTACTATTAATTCCACCCTTCCAGGCATGTCTAAAGGTCAGTTCCCTGTACTTTCTCCTATTAACCTGATAAATGTGGGCATCCAGAGGCAATGTAGCAATTGCCTCATGTACACCGACAACCCTCTCCTCTTACATCCCAACACACAGAGTTGAGAGAGATGCACTTATATATCCAAATTGAAAGCTATGCACTCTCCAGCCAAGACTGGAATAGCTGGTCAAGAGGAGAAGGTCAACACTTGCACCACACCACATGAAACACATAGCCCTCTAGAACACACACCAACACTGCCTTCACATAAAAATACAAACCACACACCCACTTTTGTGGAGGGCCTCAATAAAAATCTACCCAAACAGCAGAGACCTCCAAGGCAGAAATGCTCTCGACCATGACAACACAACACTAATCATGAGACACATAACTCACCTAAACAGTGTGCCACTCAACCAAAGCCCCTAAGGCAAAACAGCATCCCTAACACACTGGCCATAAGTGACTCAATAGTGAGGCACATTGATGTCCCAGTCACTAGGTTGAATAAGGAGAAAGTAACAGTCAGCTGCCTGTCAGGTGCCAGGATACACCACATAATGCATGCACTCAGGTTCCTCAACAACAGGTACAAATATGACACTGTCATTGTACATGTGGGTGTGAATGACTACATGAAAAGAGGCATGGAGGAGCTCTTGGATTATGTAGCCCAGGCAGGTATGACACTAGCTCTGAGCAGCATCCTACTGTCACCCAGAATGATACCACAGTAAAAGCAGAAAATTATTGATTTCAACAATTGGCTAAGTTTCTGGTGTCATTCTAAGGGGATCCAGTATCTGTCTGTTTGAGATGACATGACTGACAAATCTCAATGCTTTGCCAGAGATGGCCTGCATCTGTTTCTCCTGGGCTTTCAGATACTGGTCAAGGCTCTTGCCACTCCTATAGTACCTTTTTAGTCGGTGTTCCAAAGATGAAATTACCACCAAAACAGCTACAAACAAATGCAATCCGAGGGTCATGCTTCTCAATGCTAGAAGTCTAAATCATAAAATGCACTAGCTCAAAGCACTCCTTAAAGTGAAGAACATCTGTGCTGTAACAGAGACCTGGTTCAAGGCAGCAAAAAGCACCCCATGCACTACCAGGCTATAACTCATTCCAAACCTTTTGGCCCCAGAACTTGGACTGAAGCTCTAAAGGCGGTGGTGTTTCCATATTCATAAAGGATGCACACGCCGCCAGACTGGTAGCCCACCACTATGCATCAGAGACTCTTCAGATGCAGCTAACATTGGGTAAGACAGTGATACAGGTCATAGCCTGCTTTAGGTCCCCAACCATGTCCCAAGAATCACACTCCATGTTCCCAAGCACCCTGGGGAATATTAGGGTCCAACCGAACACTCTCATATTGGGCGACTTCAACTACCCCTCCATTAACTGGAAATTTTACTCATGTACCAATACATTTGCCCAATGTTTCCTGGAATTCATTAATTCCAATGCACTGGATTAGCTCATTTTTACCCCCACTAGAGGTAGCAACATCCTTGACCTGGTCATTATTAAAATGAGTGACCATTGCTCTACACCAATAGTGAACTCCTCCCTGGTTAGATCTGACAACAAACTAATCACCCTTGGAAATCCACATCCCCCCCCCCCCCACACACACACAAAGGTAGCCACCATGAAAAACTTCTCCAAAGCTAACTTTGGGCTCTTAAAACAGAGATGTCTAATTTCATGACACCCATGAAAATGGAGAATTGTTGCATGACTGCCAAATCATACAACAATGCACTGTACAAACACATACACAAATGCATGGATCTTGCCATACCCACTAGAACCAAGACGCTCTCCTCCAAAAAAAGGAAGACAATCTGGTGGTCTCCTGCCATAAACAAACTCTACAACAGAAGGAGAAAAATTATCCAGAATAAGGTGAAGTCCCAAGACTGGAAAAACTCCCTTATCAGCCTCAACAAAAAGTTGAGATCCCTCAACAAATCCTCTAAAGGTAGCTATGAAAAACGAATTGCAGCAGATACTAAAGGCAACCACAAAGCCTTCTATAGTTATGTAAAGAATCTCCATGGCAATACCCGGATTTGCTCTGAGCTACTGCACAATGGTACCTCCTATACAGTGCCAACAGATATTGCCAATATACTGGCCTCAGATTCAGTGCCAATTTTACCCCTCTCTCCTCACCCAAAGGACCAATCACAATACCAGTAGATTGCCAGGCACCCAGTATTGCTGCTGCACAGGTTAAAACTGTACTGTCCAAGGCCAAGAATACAGCTTCTATGGGACCTGACAATATACCTGACTGTGTTCTATATGATCTACAGAGTGAACTTGGCACCTCACCTGTGTGCCCTGTTCAATTGCAGCCTCACCTCAGGCTTTGTCCTTACCGAATGGTGCACTGCTACAGTTATCCCTCTCCACAAAAGAGGAGTGGCTACAGACCCTGGGAACTGTCATCCCATTATCCTGACAAGTCTGATATGCAAAGCTATGGAATGAATCATCATCATGGACCTAATAAAAAAGGATATAGAGAATCTTCATACACTGGGTCCCACATAGTTTGGTTTTGTGAAAGGTAGATCACGCCTGCACAACTTGGTCGACTTCTTTGAGTCAGGCACCAGAGCTGTGGATGAAGGCAAGGTGGTTCATACAGCCTACCTTGATCTGGCCAAGGCCTTTGATACCATTCATCACTCAGCAATCAGAAAAAAATCATGAAGTTAGGCATCAACCCCTATATCACTAGGTGGGTTGTAAACTGGCTCACAGATAGAACCCACAGTGTGAAAGTAGCTGACTCCAAGTCAGACTGCTGACTAGTCATGAGTGTTGTCCCACAGGGTTCAGTCCTGGGTCCTCTCCTGTTTGGTATCTACTTCTGTGAAGTTCAGGCCAACATGAAGGGACTCTAGCTGACAAAGTTCGCAGACAATTGCAAGTTGGGAGCTATTATTAACTCCCCAAGTGATGTTGACATCCTATAGAATGGCTTTACTGAGACCAACAGCTGGTGTCAGAACCATGGCCTTAAGCTCAATGCCAAATAAATGGGTCATCATCCCCTTTGGGAAAAACCCGATTCTCATGAATTACCACATCAATGGTAGTCCACTGAACACAGAAGGTGTTATAAGAGATCTGGGAACACAGGTTGACAGCAACCACTCGTTTGATTACCGTATTGCCACTGTGGTCAGAAAGTCCTTCTATGTGGCACATCTCATAACTAAAGGTTTGGCATCCAGGAAGAAAGAGGTCATTGTCTCCCTCTACTCTTCCCTCATTAGGCCAATCATCGAGTACAATGCCCACTTTGGCATGTACCTCACTAGGCACCTGCAACAACTGGAGAGGCCACAAAGGTACCTCACAAAGAGGATCCTAGGCATTAAACACATGTCCTATATGGACAGACTCAAAAAAACTACAATTATTCTCTGTCTCATATCACCTACTTAGAGTCAATCTCTGCTTGACTTACAAAGCCATGTCTGACCCATCTCTGTTAGAAATGCTACATCTAAAGAAATCCCAATCCCTCCACACCACATGCTCCATAGACCTTAACTTCATTAACACAATCAACAGAACATACTGGAGGGACAAGTCCATAACCTAGAGACTGCCTATGCTATGGAACAGACTTCCCATACATGTCAAGCAGAGCACTTCATTGACCCTCTTCAAGAGAAATCCCGATGAGAGAATGAAGCAGAGAGAACTCGGCGAAAGCTCTCACATTTTTTCTAAATAAAGAGTTACATGCCGTGTGTATCCAGCGAGTTTTATTTTACTTATTGCTTCTTCTTTATTATCGCTGGTTACTTCATCCAGAGTCGAGGACTTTATTTCTGTAAATATAAAATTCACCCTGGGGATAACTCTAGTGGCTCTACTCGACAGAGGCACTGGGAACTAAAGTTGGGTGGCATGATGCCAGGGTAATCCTGTGCCTAGGCTTGTAAAGGCTCCAGGGCCATTAGCCTAGTACACACCTATTAACCTAAGAACACCCTTTCACACACCAGTTTACACCACAATTAGCTTTTGCTTTAATCATATAATGTGTAAACAATAACATACTTTTAAAGTAACCCGATCAAACATGAATTTAAGACTTGCACTATATAAACTCAATGAAACCATTTCTGACAGTGCATAAAAATAAATCACATTGTACTGTAACCATGTGTGGTGTTCTTCACCCTATAGCATTAATCTTGACATGAAAGCTTAACAAAATCTCCTATATTACTTATACTTAGTTATTTTTGTATTAATAACCATGAAACTATAATATTTATAAATTTGTTGCTTCATATAAGATTAACACGCATGAGTGACAGGAAGAGAGAAAGAAGAGAAAAAAAGTGACATTCCTCTGTTGATAATGTTTAAGCAGTTTAAAATTATGAAATTTGTACTAACAATTATTTTATTATACTATACTCACTTTCACATCTGCGTGTGTAATCTTATTATCAAGCTGAATCATTTCATTACATCTAACAGTGCAATTGCTATTGAATGTAATACATTGTATCTTGTGCATAGACAAGCCTTGTTTGCAACTGAAGTTTATATTTATTTAATCCACATTACTATCTCATCTTCATTCAATAGCATTCTATCTGTCAACATCTTTACTTCTCATTTTCATGCACCGTTATATAGCAGTCATACCTTAGCTTTGGGTCTATATTATAGTATCAAAGTTTTTAAACTTCGAATGCTATAATATTGACACGTTTTTGTCGAAAACTTAAAATAGCGAAGCCGCGGAATTTCAAAATCTTACCTATGGTAAGATTTTGGTTGTCCATTCCATGGCTTCACTATTTACTCTACTGTGGTGGGAAGGTTATGGACCGGGGTAAGGTAAGTATGTGAATGGAGGTTACGGACCAGGTTAAGGTAAGTGCGGGAATGGATCGGGGTAAGGTGAGTGTCCGATAATTACGGACATTAGGGTTAGGGAGTGGGTAAGGTGTGTGTGCAATAGTTAGGGACTTTAGGGTTAGGGAGCGGGTAAGGTGAGTGTGCGGTAGTTAGGGACTTTAGGGTTAGGGTTGGGTTAAGGTGAGTGGATAGGTAGTGTTAGAATTGTGGTTTTGTTAAGTGTATGCGTGTGGTTTATTTATTTTGGTGTGCTTGTGTTGTGTGTTTGTGTTTTGGAACAGCAAATTTTTTCCCTGGGAAGAAATTCGCTGTTCTGCATGTTCAATATTTTGTGGTTTAGATATTTTAGGTACAATGAAATAGCATTCACTGTTTAAATTGTATGATAGAGTAATATAAATGCTTAGCTTTAATTTACTGTTTATCCCTCTAACTAAACAGATAGCCACAAAATAACTCTCTTGAGTCTTTAAAATGCATTTTTATAACATTTCCATACCTTTAGAAGTTTTTAAACCTGGAATACACTTTAGATTCACTTGTTTTCCTTCTGTTTTTCATTTCCAGCTTTATTTCCACATTTTGAAGCTGTGCATGGGTTGAAAGATCGCATGACGTCACCTTTCTGTGTTTCCTTGCTTCTAGTTTCTGAAACTAATTGCTGTTGCCTTGTATGTGCTTGCACATGTGCAAAATAGTCACAGAAGCTAAAAAAAAAGCTTTTCAGTGGGAAATACAAAATATGAAGCTTTTCTTTCTTCTGTGAGAGAAAATAAAAAGCTCAAGCGGCCTCTATAGTACAAAATATAAACAGCCCATATTCAAACCTGGCCAATAAAGCCATATTTCCCATTCAAAACACAATTTTACACCCATACTGCTTTTTAAAGTTATCTGTTAGAGTAAAACAACTTATAACTGTTAGTCAGCCTATATACATCGTTACTTTATTATAGTCAGATATGTAGTTAATTAAATAAATAACCATATACTGATCCTAAAATAAGCATTGTATTCATATTATCAATAGAGCAGAATAATTTTGTCTAAACTTCACCTAAAAATAATAAGAGCAACTTGATATAAGAACGCTATCTAGTGTGATCATAAAAGCATATTTAGAATGTACTATAGCATTACCCCATCTTTCACACACATGAACATATACATTTTCCTTCAGATATCCTTTACCAATACTATTATTGAATAACTCTATGCCCTTAGTAAGCATATTAACATGTTAACTTATCCATCTAATAATAGCCATAAAAAGAAGAAAAAAAAGAGAAATGAAAGTTTTACCTTTACCTTGTTGATATTCCTCAGATATAAATTAAATAATGAATCTTGCAGATAAGTATTTAACATCTAACAATATTTTACTTATTTGTCTTTTAGCTTTTTATTTGCTCTTTCCTTGGTAGTCCATCCATTTGTATTGCATGTCTCTTCAGACTTTGTGTAGACTAATCCATATCTTCTATATCAGTTAGTATTTTTTTCTTTTGGATAAAATCCATTTCTTCTGGAAATGAACTGAAGATCTTCTTGCCATCTGATAGAAATGTTTTTATTGTGGCAGGGAAAAGTATTTGAGCCTTGATGTTAGCCTTTTTGAGAGACTTTATTAAAGGACACATTCTTTTCTTCCAGAGATGACAGAAGAAGTGTAATCATTGTCAAAACTAATGTTTTTTTTCCCCTATCCTAATTGGACAGTTTGTCTAGGCAGATTTCAGTATCAAATCCTTATCCTGGGAGGACAAAACTCTGACAATGATGGATCTAGGATTAGAAGACACTGTAGTTGAAAATGGTTTTAATAATGACCGGTGAGATATTTTAATTCTGGATGAAAGAGATTCTGGCAGATATAATGATGTAGGTAGTCACTTGTTAAGAAATTGTCTCATATTATTGTCTTCTTCTTTTTCCAGTAGTCCATAAATTCTGATGTTATTTCTCCTTGACCTACTTTCTAGGTCTTCCAGTTGTTCTATTAGTTTTGTATTCTGCTTTAAAAGAAATTCACTGTGGCTTTCACACTCTGTCAATCTGCCATCTAAATCAGTTATAGTTTCTTCAATAGAAGATATTTGCTCAGAATGTTTTCTTATCACATCATTTAGAATGTCCAACTGCTTGCTACAGTCCTGCTTTATAATATCAATTTTGTCTAGTTTGCCCATTTTGAGAGATAACTCTTGAATATGTGTTATTATAGCATGTAACTCCATTTTTATCACACTCTCTTGATGTGAGTTCTTTGAGTTGCTCATACTCAGACCCCTTGTAGAAATCTTCTTTACAGGAAAAAATAATAAACTCTTGTCTTTCAGTACTAATTTTTGAAAAATACTAAAAGTCCTATACTTATGAATCTTCTCATATTTTTGAGTAGTTTTTTCCAAATATTAAGTTAAATTTCCTGTCAGAATAATATAGGCAGAGCTACAGTTACTGCTAGCAGTCTGGCATATTGGCCACACCCCATTATGGTAATTTTTAGATACAGCTCTAGCATTAATCAGAACATTAAACCCTCTTCATGTTTAACATCTGATGAAGTATTCTGTTGAACTGTGAAAGCACTTACGTTTTTTATTAAAGCTTGCCTTTGGATATAGCCACTGCATTATTCTACTTAGTTTATGCGTGTTACATTCATTTTGTTTATTCCCAGAATATTAGTCTGGGTCATTTTGATTATTTTTTGTGGATTATTTTTCATTATTTATTGTTAGTACTCTTCTGTAATAGCTGAAGGAGGCACGCTTGATGTAGAGCTGGAATATACACCAAGGGCCATCCTAATAGAGAAACAAGGTAAAACCTCCATTGAAAGACTTTGGAATTGTTTAAAGTATGATGACTAAGAATGGTACTACTGCAGCTAGAAGATGCTTTATATAAACTGAAACAGCTGCAGTGATATCATTTGGAGACATGACTGTCATTACACATAGTTCCTGGAGGACTGAGGGTATTTAAAATGCCAACCTATAGAGACTAGAAATCAGAGCTACTTATCAAATGCCAGAGGATGAATTTAGATTTGAGTTTTAATTACATAAAACTCTTACTTTACTTTTTTAGATCTCAGAAAGAGCAGTTGCATGACGATATACTACAGCTACAAAATGAACTGTATAAAGCTTTTCCATCTGAGGCAGAAGACCAGAAACTCAGCTACATACTTTATTCCTTCAACATCTATGAATGGAAACTTATACAAATTAAATGGACTTTCTGGATTTTCAGAAAAATACTCATCATTTCAATTATATCTGTCATTGTAATATGTCAATATAGCTACTTTGAATATTCTTACACGGAAACTCGATCAGTCCAAATCAGTCCAACCAAGGAACTTCTCAAATATACCATTTATTAGACACACAATTCACAATTGTAGACAAGTTGACCTAGGTTTCATCTTGAACTTATACAGACTTCATCAGAACTCCAGATTTGGACTGATCGAGTTTCCGTGTAAGAATATAGCTACTTTGAATGACTACCACTAATGGATTTAGCATTAAAACAGTGCTATACTGATTTGCATTAAACCATATCAAATGTTTAACACCAAATAATTAAAAAAAGCTGAAAGAAGAAGAAGAAGAATTAACAAAGCATATATGTTGCTCAGACTTTATTGCTATACTACCCTACTTTAAAATATATTAAAGGCGCAAATGCATTTCTGTATATTTCATGATAACATGGAGGAAGCTAGTGAGGAGAAATTACTGCAGTTATTTTATACTGAACTACTGAACAATGACTTTCCAACATTGGTAAGGGTATTATTTGCAATTATTTCTTCATGGCAATCTAATCCTTTAATTTGTAACCCACAGAAAAGGAAAAAACAGTAGTAGACATTATGCTTATATACATATTTGTAAGAGAACATAAGTATTCACAACTGCTGACAGATAATATTTTTTACTAATTAAAATTAAAGAAAAAAAAAACAGCTCAAATAAACACAGACTCAGTTTATTAATGATTATTGGTATTACTGACAAGCTTCCAGCTTTCACACTAAATACTTCTTCAGGTCAGCTTTGAGTGTCAGCATCAGGTAACTTACATAGCATCCAGATCACATGATACTTAAGTAATCATAACACACTTTTATTTATTTTATTTTACATTTGTTGACTGGGATAGTCTGACTGGATACTTGTCCATTTTCAGTGGAGGCCTAGGGAGAAAAGCTCCATACATACATACATACAGAAAAAACTGTTGCATTAAACAAGTTAAAGCACTGTTCCAGATACAATACATAGGATAAAAGTCATTCATTCTGTCATATATAAATCTGATAGTAACAATTAAGAAGCAATGTAAGGGTGGCCAAAAGACCTCTTTAGCAGATGTTTAAATTGCCAGAGTTAGTCAGGATTAGAGCAAGGACATAGCCATTGCCTTTTAAAGTATTGTTTTAGATTGTTTTTTAATTGGGTTAGAACAGGTTCTGAAGTAAGCTCAGCAGGAAGTGAGTTCCATATTTTACCAACAGAGTTGGCATATAGAGTCTCCAGATGAGTTGTTGCTTTTGAGGGTTTGGACTAGTAATTTGTTGGATGAGCGAAGTGTCTTGAGGTTGCTGTAAGGGGTGATAATTTTTGTAAGTACGGGTGTGTTTTCATGATGATAGAAAATTTTATGTGCTACTATTAGCTGATTGTACTGAAGTTGGATAGACAATTCTAGCCACACTAGATTCTTTATGTTCAGACAGTAGTGTGTTCTGTATGCTGCTCCAGTGGCAAATCTAGCAATATGATTAAATCAGCTATAGAGTTTATTAAGGTCAGACTTACTCAAGTTCGCAAAGAGAGGATATGCATAAAGGAGGGTGGAAAGTAGATGTGTATGGGCAATTACTGTTCTAGCTACTGGAGTGAGGAAAGGTTTGATCTTGTATAGTGAGCTAAGTCTTTTATTAACTTTTTTAATAGTTTGATTAATATGCATATCGATCTTGAGGTAATTATCAACTGTTACACCTAAGAGTTTGGCACAGGGATCTTGGACAATGACATTGCCATTGTTAGATTTTATAGTAAAGGTTGCAGCAAAGGCTTTACGAGTGGGGGAGAAAAGCAGTAGCTTCATTTTGTTAGGATTTAATAGGAAACATTGATTACAGAGCCAGTTTTCAACAGCATTAAAAACATTTGGGGATAGAGTTTGCAGACTTAAAGGGGAGGTGGCAGAGCAAATCAAAGTGGAGTCATCTGCATATTGAATGCAGGTGGCTGTTGAGATGACTGTGTAGAGGTCATTAATAAAGATAGAAAATAATATGGGTCCTACTATAGAGCCCTGAAGGACCCCAAGGGTGATAGATAGAAGTGAAGATAGTTTGTTCTGCCTGTTGTCTACCAGTCAGATAAGATTTAAATATTTGCATAGCTTGGACATCTTGGGGATTAGTTGTAAGTGTGTGCATGAGTAGTTGGTGGTTGACCATGTCAGAGGCTTTGTAGAGATCAAGAAAGATGGCAGAAGAAAGCAGATTGTTTTTTCGGTTTTGATTAATAACATTGGAGAAGGAGAGGAGGGCTGTAGTTGTACTACGGAATGGTCTGAAACCATGCTGTGAGTTAGCCAGGAGATTGTGCTGAATGAGATGGCTCAGGAGTTGTTTATGGATGCACTTCTCCACAATTTTAGCCAGGGGTGACAAAATAGCTATAGGTCTGAAATTTGACAGTTCAGTGGAAATGCTCCCTTTGTGGAGTGGAATAACATGGGATGTCTTCCAGATGGAGGGGATATTGGCTTCTGATATAGTTCTATCAGGACAGAGAGCGGGTATGCTATGGCATCCACAGCTTTTTGTAGATACTCAGCTGGGAGAAGATCCGCTGCAAGGGTGGTAGGTTTTAGTTTCTTGATTAGAGCACAGATAAGTGATGTGGAAACTGGTTGAAAGTTAAAGGGAAGTTGAGAACTAGGTGCAGCAGTGTTAGGACTTGGGCAACTGGGAGATAGTTGGTTAGCTAGTGAATGGATAGTTTCTATGAAGAAACTATTAAAGGAATTGGCAACATCTTCTGAAGGTTTTTGGATGGTAGCCAAGGGGGTAGGAGTTGTGAATTGCCTTGGGTGAAAGTTTATTTATGCCTGCCCAAAACATTTTTGGATTGTTTTGATGCTTCTGTTGTAAATGGCAGTAAAGGTTATTTTATCTAGGGTGGTAGATTTTTTAGTGTTGTTCCTTAGTTGTCTAAATCTAAGTGATCAACGGAGGATTTTGTGGTATGCCAAGTGGTCAAAGCTTTGTTTCTACGTAAGATCATTTGTCTGTTTTTTTTGAAAGCTATGGAGCAACTTTTGCTTTAGTTCTTATAGAATGTGCAGGTGCATGGGTATCAATGATGGCTAGGAATTTGGTGTTGAAATATAATACAGCTTCTTCAAGTGATAGATGTTTTAGGACTGCCCAATTACATGCTTTGGGTTCATTTTGGAAATTAGCGGGGTTAAAGTTTTTATTTTCACTAATTGTTTTTTAAATAGGTTGATGGGGAATGTTAGTCTTATGCCTGATTATATAGGTAAGAAAATGGTCACATATCTCTTCAAGTCAGGTACAGGCCCTATACATGTGGGGATGGTTATTAATGAGTATCCAATCTAGGATACTATCTTTGTTGCTAGGTTTACTGATCCTAGTAGGGGAGAACATGATCTGAGTAAATCCTTATAGATTTACATGGATGGTCTGAGATTCTGAGGAACAAATATTCCAGTCAATGTTGAAGTCTCCTAGAACAATGGTTTCTTGAGGGGAGTTACTAGACAGCCAAAAGAGGATATCTTCTAGGGTGTATGTGTTATTACCTGGGGGAATGTAGACACAGGCTATATTAATACTTTTGTTTTTATTAATTTGAAGCTTGGTAATGAGAATTTCAGCATTATCAACAAGGGGTGGTTGTGTGGAATCAGAGGTCAAATGTAGAGCAGTTTTGTATAGTACAACTACCCCTCCTCACTTCCTAGTGGTACGGTCTAACCTTAGTATGTTGATGGTTTTAGCCAGGTTTCAGTAAGACAAAGTATATCTGGGGAATGTGTATCTAAGAGTGCATGCAGGTAGTGAACCTTATTATTTAAGCTTCTAATATTTAGGTGACTGACCAGGAGTGAGTTTGAAGGTCTACTTAAAGTTCATAAGTTAGTGGGAATAGTAGAATTGGGGCTAGGATCGACTAGTGAGGTTGGGCCAGAGTTTGGATGAATGCCCCCATCCCTTGTGAGGTTGCCATGTAGTCTCATCATGAGCTTCAGGAATTTAAATATTAATCTTAGGTAATTCTTGGTTTTGGGGTTGATATATCTGGATCTAATGGGCTGATGGTATTCTGTATTCAAGGACTTAGTTGTAAGGGGGATTATTAAGTGGTCTAATTTAATTTGTATTAGTGGAGTGATGGTTTAGCTTCTTGTGTAGTGTTAGCCTAGGTAGGACATATTTCTGTAGGTGGTGAGAAGATATGTAATCATCATCAAGGGTAGTAGGCAGTAAACTGGCATTAATTTGAAAGGTTTCATGGCAAATAACAGAGGCATTTTCTAGATATTAGCTTTGATTTTTGGCCAACTTGAGTAGAGGCATAATTAGGATACTTAGGTAGGGAGGGTCCTGATAATGCCTGGGGAGTTGTTGATTGACTCTAAAAAGAGGGGGAGTGGTTTTATAGCTATAAATTTAGGCCTAATAGGGGCGGTTGGAATTTGGGGGCCAGGTAGCGAGCGTAGTGGGGTTTAACCTGACCACGAGATCTGTAGGACCTGTATAAACATGCAAGTACAATGACTCGTGCAGCAGGGCTTAACCTGACCACGAGATCTGTAGGACCTGTATAAACATGCAAGTACAATGACTCGTGCAACGGGGCTTAACCTGACCATGAGATCTGTAGGACCTGTATAAACATGCAAGTACAATGACTCATGCAGCAGGGCTTAACCTGACCACGAGATCTGTAGGACCTGTATAAACACGCAAGTACAATGGCTCACGCAGCGGGGCTTAACCTGACCATGGGATCTGTAGGACCTGTATAAGCACGCAAGTACAATGAGACTTTTTTTTTTAAAAAATACTTTCTTACCCCTGTTTTTTCCATCCTTATACAATTTTTACATAGTATACTGTTAGTAATCACTTCTTGCAGCCTTTTCACACATTAAGCTTTCGTCTGCCAATTTTCTGCTATTTTTGTAGTTTTAGGGCTGCTTAGAAACTTAGATATGTTCACTAGGAAATCCTTAGAGTTGGATACAGGAGTAACCCAGTTTAGAATTGTAGGGTAGATTGTGGGGCTTTGACGGATTACTGGTAGTGCTGTAGACCCAGTATGGCTTAACCTGGGCCGATCTTTTCAGAGGTGAGGGACAGTGCAGGAAAGTTTCCAGTTAGGTTTCAGCAGGGGAGTTGTCCTTCTAGCTTTCAAGCCTTTCAGGGATCTAGCAGATAGAGGGGGATAGAACCTGATGATAGATACAGAAGTTAGTATATATGCTAAGTAGAGGGTCCTTTATCCAGTAGCTTAACCTGACCATGAGATCTGTAGGACCTGTATAAACATGCAAATACAATGACTCACGCACATATCACATGATACTTAAGTATCATAACACACATACTGCATAATAAAGTAACCATGACACACATGTCACATGATACTTAAGCATCATAACACACATATCACATGATACTTAAGTAGCCATGACATACATATCATGTGATACACAATCAAAGTAAACACATCTTATGATTATTTACCTTTCTGCTGAAGTAGTATGAATAGTGACTTTATTTTAACTGCCTCTATTAATCAAGGATATGCTTCTGCATGTAGTTTATGTATCCATTTGTATTCCATATATTCTGTTTGGCCATGATGCCTCCACCTCTAACAGACATGTGCACTGCTTGTAAAACTATAAAAGTAAATTGGCGTGTTTCTGCTTTAGTCCCAGTCAGTGTGCAATTGTCATCTTATTTCTGACATATCTACAGATTCTTTATTTTAATTTACAATTTGTTTTACTAACATAAGATGCCCTACAGGCTTCACAGGATTTGAGATAAGCAAGTTTAATATTACAAGTAGCAAATACATTTTAAAAAAGTATTTTGTCCATAAATGTTTGTAAGAAATTGTTCATAATTCCTTTATATGTATATTTATGAAAAAATAGCAAATGAAACATATAACAGTGCCTATTAAGTTTTAACGTATAAAGACTATATTGAGTGTTCTTTATAGCATAATTTAATCTTTAAAGTTGGAGCCTTCCTATAAAAACAAACTATGGTGCATTCTCTATATATTTTTTAGCTATTATAGACTCTAAGTCAACTAGTATATGCCAATTTTTCTTTATAATTTCTTTTTATTGTTTGTACTTAGTGTGTCTGACTATACAGGTTTACCTTTTCCAGGACATTTATGTAGAATTTTTGATATTGTATATTAAGTTTTTTTATGTGTGTATCTTCTAATTATAACATCTAATATAATTTCCATCAATTGTTCATTAATTATATTGTCATTTATATTAAGACTCACAACCCACATCCTTTGACCTTTAGAAATGTTGGAAAACATAAAAGAATGATGCATATTAGTTCTATGTAGCAAAGTATTCTTTTTAATTACTTTTTTATATACACTTGGACTCAAGTTACTGTCCTTCAGTTTTAATAAGTTAATGTCTAAAAAATGCATCTCAACAGTAGAAGAAAATTTAAAATGAAAAAAAAACTACAATAGCTGTAATATATTGAACACATAGATAAAATCTTTAAAATTTCCATCACATACCATAAAAATACCATCCACAATCCTCTTGTAGAATAGAATTTTACTTTTACAAATATTCTCTTTTAAAATTTTTGAAGTCATTCTCCCATTCGGCCAAGACAAAATTTGCATATGCATTGGTCACCAGTGTACCAATTGCCAGACCCTTTGTGTGCAAATAAAAAAAATCTTTATTGATAAAAACATTATTAGTTAATATTATGTCAAGAATACTGCATATGGTACTGGTCTCAGAATTGTTTAGTGATGCATTCTTATTTAAAAAGCATTCTAACAAAATCAACCATTAGCAATTCATTTATATCCAATGTAATAAAAATAGTTTGTATTATTTTGATTCTGAGATTAATTGTACAATTACATTAAAGAAATGAAGTTTGGGACAAACTAAGTTGTCCCATTCCCACACTTAGGTAGGAAAGGTGGGGGGGGTATACTTTTAGGAAGTTAATGGTTGAGGGTTTGTTAGGTAGGATAGATTGTAGGATTTAAAGGGTTAAAGAGTAAGGGAACTTAGGGAAAGTGATGTATGGGAGGGAGGGACTTATAGTAGGCTTAAGTGTTAGGGCTGAGAGGAAGTAGGCACATTTTTGCATGAGTTGGTGGTGTTAGAGCTAGCTCACGTCCAGATGACCTGTAGGTATCACGGATTAAGTTAGGCCTTGTATGGTGTGGGTGGCACTGAGGAGCAATGTGGAATTGGTATGTTTGTTTTGTTTTTGTTTTTTTTTTCTTTTTTTTCTCCTCAGATGAGTTGGTAGAGTGATAGGGCTTATTGGAAAGGGGGATGAGGTAGGGAGACTATGGAAGGGGCTGGAGTTAGTGTTTGATAGGAGGTACGAATGGTGGTGTGTGGTGCTTGACTGGAGTGTTGTGGCTTACCTGGTGGTGTGGCTGTTGGTTTCCTGGTTTCCTGGTGGTCTGGTGGTGCTGTGATGTTGCTCAGAATGATTTTTAGTGGTCCGGTGGTGGTTCGGGGTCATTTATTGTGTCTGGTCATGGTATGGATGGTCCAAAGGGGGGAGGTAGGTCCATGTGGTCTGGGAGCAGTCTCAAGGCTCAGCGGCATGCTCGTGGTATGCCTGGTGGTTGTGGTTGGAGGCTGTGGCAGGTTGGTTGCTCCCATTTTTGCCTTTCTTGCATTTAGCATTGGTGGTAGTGGTTGGGGATGCTTTAATTACTCCCTGGTGGGTTTATGCAGCTGTTCTGGTTTACTCCGCAGTTCTTCTTAGAAATTCACGGGTTGGTAGAATGTAGTCGTTCTGACAGGGCCTCTGCTTTCATGCATGCGAGTTGGAGGCAGCAGCCATTGCTGAGAGTGTCCTAATGCTCTGCCTGTTAAGCAGGAAAAACTACAGGAGTCCGGGACCAGTGGTATTTTCTCAAAAAAAAAAAAAAAAAAAAAAATATATATATATATATATATATATATATATATATATATATATATATATATATATATGTAATAAAGGGAAGAGATGGAAACATTTTACATGAACCAAAGACCATTCACAACCATTCTGCTAAATCCCCTGACGTCAGCACACAATAATAATATTATTAATGCAGAACTTCTTGTTCCTTAAATATATATATATATATATATATATATATATATATATATATATATATATACACTGCAACCAGAATTCACAGTGGCAAGTACCAAAAAAAATAAATAAATAAATAAAAAGAAACGATAAATATGTAATTAAAATTTCCCAAATGAATGATTTTTAGGGACATCCCTGATTTTGACTCACATTTTAGCTCTGCCCCTCATAATCCCTCAACACTTGTGCCTTTTGGACACAAGGTGATATGTATACTTAAGTAACAGTGACAATAATTAAGAGCTGAATACTTATTTTACTTCAGGAAATGTTTGTAATTTACATGCTCTAATTCTGTTGAGTATGGGTTACTGGATCTGGGTTTTTTTTCTCCATGGGGCTAAGGTAGGGCAATGCAAAAGGGGGGGTGGGTGGAGATAGGGCATAGCGGACTGAGGACATGCATTAATGTTATCTTTTCTTTCTTACAGATGGCTAACTTACCAGGACTATGTCAGCGGTGGCAAGCTATTGTGGTCCAGGTGGAGGATTTATTTCAGAAGGTGGCGACGTCTGAGACAGTAACCAAACAGGGACAGGCGCCAAGTCAGAAGAGATGACATGCCATGTTGAGAGCCCCAGCCATGGGAAAAAGGCAACAGACAGAGAAACAGGCGAGTGTAGTAGGGGCTTTGGCTCCCAGTATGTCTCAAGATGAGGGTGCAGGTAATGGTTTTGCTTCATTGGTGCTGGCTGGAGAAGGGAGTAGTGAGGATTTTGGAGGGAGTGCAGATGAAGAGGAATTCTTAGATGGGGAGCTCGGAAGGGGATGGAAGGTGATAGAGGGTGCAGAGAGGGGGGTGGCACAGGTAGCTGGGTACATTGTTGGAGATGTGACTGGGGTTGGTGTAGGTTCAAGGGAGAGTTTGGCTTTAGACTTGGAGGTAGACATGAATTTTGGGCTTTGGACGTGGGACTGGCTAGCCACACAAGCCTCGGGGCTGGAGGCAGGAGCGGTCTTTTTGACGCTGCATATTCCGGGGTCAGTGAAAGAGAAAATTTGGAAAAGGGAATATGTTGATGTATTTGAGTTGATCAATGAAGAAGGGGTCCAGCGGTTAGTGGAGTCAGAGTCAGCTAATAGTAAGGACTTGTTGGCGGCTTTAGCAGCTTTGGGGTGGAAGAGGGTAGATAAGATTCAGCCTAGAACATGGGATAATTGGGTGGTCGGCTTTATATACTATATGACCGTGCAGTTGGAAAAGGATGGATCATTGCCCCTGCCACTTTCAGGTTATTTCCTTACTATTCAGGAGGTGCAACGGCTATGCTTGGCTATGGTATGATCAGCGTTTCTGCAAATGAAAGGCTGTGGACCATTCACTACATTGGGAGATGCGTCACCCAGATATATGGTTATCCACAATGATGGATAGTTATGGTGGCTTTAACAGGAGGGTGAGTGGGGGAGAAGGAGCAGGTGTATATTGGTCATTCAGTAGTGGTTCTTGTTTGTGGGTAGGGTGCAAATTTGTATAGTCTTGTTCCAGATGAGGAGGGAGTCATTCGGCCATTTTTTGTGGACGTCAGGACCTTTCTGCACTGAATTCCAATGTTATGGCTCATGAGAGTGTTTTTCTTGCTTTGCCAGGGTTTGCACTGGTGCAGGGTAGGGGTCATATTCATGCAACTCAAGGAAGCAGGCTCTTTAGGGGGAAGAGGGGAAGGGGTGCCGTTCCTCATTAAGGTAGAGGTTATGTGGGGTATGCTTATGCAGTTTCCTGGTGGGGTGATTCAAAATGAGGTACTAAAGGAGTTTCACTGGGGGTTTCCTATTAAGTCCAGTGTGGGGGTAGTGGGGGGTTGTAAGAACCTGCGATCAGTGTGAGGTAAAGAGGACATTTTGCAGGATTTGGTGGAAAAGGAGCATAGGGTGGGTTGTTTATTGGGTACTTTCGAGAGTCTGCCTTTCAGACATTACAAGGTGTTGCCTTGGGGTTAGTGCCAAAAAGAATGGGCTGGGGAATTCAGACTGATACATCACCTGTCACATCTGGAAGGAAATTCAGTGAATGATTTTATTGCAAGGGAGGAGGTCAGTGTGCATTATGCATCCTTGGATGATGCCGTGAAGGTGATTAAGGAATTTCAGGAGCCATGGCTGGTTAAAGTTGACATTGAGTCTGCCTTTCGCTTGTTGTCCATTAGGAGTGAGGATTGGCCATTGCTGGGGATGAAAGTAGGTGAGAAGTACTATTTTGACAAAGCTATGCCCATGGGATGTTCAGTGGTTCATGCAACATTTGAGAAGTTTAGTAGGGTATTGTTTTGGATATGGCAGCACAGAGTGGGAACGGAAAAGGCAGTGCATTATTTGGATGATTTATTGCTGGTGGTTGAAGGACGGTGAGAGGCTCAGGAAGGTTTGTGGGAGTTTACGAGCATGTGAGAAGAGCTTGAGGAACCGTTGGCTCAGCATAAGATGGAAGGTCTGACGAGAGCTTTAGAATTTTTGGGGTTAACGGTATATGCAGAACAGTGTTGGTTTTGTCTTCCCAAGGATAAGTTAGAGAGGATTAGAATGGCTATACGTTTGGGGCTGAGCATGGATAAGATAAGGGTTTGAGCAGTCATGGAGTTGTTGGGGCTTTTGAACTTTGCCTTTCAAGCAGTACATACAGGACGTACCTTTTGTAGGTCGGTGGCATTTATGCTGAAAGGGGGCTGGAGTAAACATCATTGGGTTAGGGTGTCGAAATTGGCTCAGAAGGATTTGTTGTTGTGGGAGGGTTTTTTGTGGCATTATAATGGGATCTCTGTCTGGCAGGCGGTCAGGGCAGGGCAAGGGAAACTTCAATTATTTATGGATGTGGCTGGGGGCATGGGCATGGGGGCTTACTTTGGAGGTCAGTGGTTTGCGGCTAAATGTCCTCAGGCATGGAATGAGGAAGTGAGTCATGATGTGGCCTTTTTAGAGTTGATGCCAATATGGGTAGCCTCCATATTGTGGAAGGAGCATTTACGGGGCAAGCGAGTAGTTTTTACATTCTGCCAATATGGCACTGGTGAGGGTGCTGCAAAAGAAGATGGCTAAGTCAGGATTCTTGTTGTTAGTATTACGTAATTATTTTTAAAGAGTCTGTTAATCAATTTTTTTATTTACAGCAGTACATGTGCCTGGTGTCAAGAATGATATTTCTGATATCTTATCCAAATTTCAGTTTTGCAAGTTTTGGCTGTTGTCTTCAGGGGCAGAAGAAGTACTGCAAATCCTGCCAGAAGAGGTTTGTAACCTTGGTTCAAGGTAGCCAGGAGGTTGGTGCATCATTCTTGGGCTCCCTCTACAAGGAAGGCTTACGGTAGGGCTCTTTCTGATTTTGATTGCTTTGTTCTGCAGTTGCCAGAAGAGGAAGGAGTGTGGTCGGAGGAATTATTGTTGCGATATGTAGCTCTAGCTTGGTGGCTAGGTAAGGCATTACAGTCAGTCAGGGTGGATTGGGCTGCTATTAGCATTTTCACTAGGTTATCGGGGTTGCAGGATTTTACAAACTCATGGACAGTAGGGCGAATGTTGAAGGGGTCGGGGAGAGTGCTTGGGTAGTGTAGGTATATGTGATGGCCGCTGATGAGGGCAGTATTGAAAGTTTTGTTGAAAGGGCTAGCGTTATTACATGGTGGGTCTTTATATTATTTCATGTGGGGCACTTTGTGTACATTGCTATATTTTGGTGCCTTCTGTGTTTCTAAGTTGTTAGGTTCTTTATGTTGGAAAGATGTTATTATAGGTGAGGGAGAGGTTACTATTGCATTATGGAAGAGTAAGACAGATCAACTGGTTAAAGGTTTATTGGTGGTGCTTAAGCCTGACAGGAATGCTAGCCTTTGTCCAGTAAGGTGGGCCAAGGAATTCAGGAGGAGGTGGAAGGGGGTTTTATCTGGTTTAATTTTTTCCTCGATGGATGGGAAAGTTGTGTCAAGTAGTAGATTCATATGTTTGATTAGGAGGTTTTTTCGTTGCATGTGATTTCCAGAAGATAGGTTTGCAGCTCATTCTTTTTGAATTGGCAGGGCTTCAGATTTAGCTGGAAAGGGTAGTTCCATTGAGGTTATTAAAAGAGTGGGGAGGTGGTCTTCAAATGCATTTGTATCATATATTAGATAAAAGTTGTTGGTCTGATTAATGACTTTCTTTTCTTCTTTTCTAGGGAAACAGATTGTCATTTTGGGGCACTCATATATCCACTGGGTGGAGAAGCATGTGTTAATAAGAGAAGATAGGAAAAATTGGGGTTTGTCCCATTTAGGATGGTCAGTTACGTGCCATGGGGTTAGGGGTCTTAGGTGGGATAGGGTGAGGCATGTATTTGAGCAGGTTAAATTGAAGGTTGGGTGTCCTTGCATATTAGTGATTCATTTGGGAGGCAATGATCTTGGAATTATTTCTAAGAAGCAATTAGTAGATTTTATTATACAGGATTTGCTGAGGTTGCAGCCATTTTACCCGAGTATGAATATTGTTTGGTCAGAGTTGGTTCCTCCTTTGTGTTGGAGGAATGCATATAGTTATAGGGCTATTAAAAGGGTCAGGAGGTTTATTAATCAGAGATTTCTTAAGCAGTTGAGAATTTTGGGGATGCATACTATTGAACATAGAGATTTTGGGGTGCATTTGAACGAGATGGGGTTGGATTTGATTAATTTCCATTTGAAGCAGTTTTTTGAGGGTATGGTTGAGGCTAGGGTTTAGGAGGGGGAACAGCCTGGGATCAGGCTGGTGGCAGAGAAGAGAGACAGGATTGTCCTCTTCTGTTCCCCCTCTATGGATGGTGGTCTTGCATTGTAAGTGAGCTGCTGGAGGCCATTTGAATAAAGGAGAATTCATTGTTAATGGTTGGTTTGGAAGGAGGTGAGCAGGTACACTGCCTATTAAGTGTGGTGGGTGAGTAGGTACGCTGCCCAGGTGGAGGAGGTAATAGGGTGAGTAGGTAAGCTGCCCTGAGGTATAATCATCCAGGGTGAGTAGGTATACTGCCCTAAGATTGTTATCAATGAAGATAATTGTTGTTATTTTTGTGTGAATAAAGTTTATTATCTAATAATATTCAATAAAGGTCGTCAAATGGCTTTAGGTGTTTGGTGTGGTTTATTTTCAAGGGGGCCCGTGACAAATGAAGTTTGGGACAAACTAAGTTATCCCGGTCCCACACTTAGGTAGGAAAGGTGGGGGGGGGTATAGTTTTAAGAAGTTAAAGGTTGAGGGTTTGTTAGGTAGGTTAAATTGTAGTATTTAAAGGTTTAAAGAGAAAGGGGGCTTAGGGGAAGTGATGTATTGGAGGGAGGGACGTATAGTAGGCTTAAGTGTTAGGGCAGAGAGGAAGTAGGCACATTTTGGCGTGAGTTGGTGGCCCTCCCACTCTCCTTGTTTTGAATTTTGATGAAGATTTTGGTGGTTTAAGGCAGAGAAGAGAGACAGGATTGTCCTCTTCTGTTCCCTCTCTAAGGATGGTGGTCCTGCATTGTAAGTGAGCTGCTGGAGGCTATTTGAATAAAGGAGAATTCATTGGTCAATGGTTGGTTTGGCAGGAGGTGAGCAGGTACACTGCCTATTAAGTGTGGTGGGTAAGTAGGTACGCTGCCCAGGTGGAGGAGGTGACAGGGTGAGTAGGTACACTGCCCTGAGGTATAATCATCCAGGGTGAGTAGGTGTGCTGCCCTGAGGTCATTATTGATGAAGATAATTGTTGTTATTTCTGTGTGAATAAAGTTTCTTCTTCTTCTTCTTCTTTCAGCTTTTCCCGGTTAGGGGTCGCCACAGCGGATCACCTGTCCGCTCATGATTAGCAGCAGAGTTTTACAGTGTTGAGTTGCCAGCCCGACACCCAACCTTCCATGGAAGGCACACGCACACACACACTCATGCCTAGGGCCAATTTAGAGTGTCCAATCCACCTACAGCATGTCTTTGGATAAAGTTTATTATCTAATAATATTCAATAAAGGTCGTCAAATGGCTTTATATATTTGGTGTGGTTTATTTTAAAGGGGGGCCAGGACAAATGAAAACTTTCCTTATCACAACTTTTCATTATTTCCAAAACACCTTTTAACTTTCCTTCAAGACATTTTGATAAATTTTCAATTTCCAGCCCCTAGCCAAAATAATTGATCTTATAAGAGGTGCATCACTTTTTTTTTTTTTGAATTTTGGTTAAACCATAGTATGTTGGCATCACCAGATGAGTAGTATAAAAACATTTAATTCATCAACTGACAAAAAAACCTCCAAGTGCACTATGTAAGCCTCAATATTTAGTTTAACAACATAAAATAAATTATAAATAAATATTGGCATATACTAGAAGATTTGGAGACTCTAATAGTTAAAAAGCATATAGAGGACACATTATATATTTGTGAAAAAATTATGCTTTCGGATGTTAGGTTGGGAGGGTGGCATAATGGTTAAGATGTTTGCCTTACAAACATAAAGTGCATGGTTTGAGTCTCACAAGGGATAATTGTCTAGGCTTACAATGGTTTGCAAGGGCAGTTAGCCTAGTGCTAACCTATTTATTCTTCAAATGCTAAAATTTGTTATAAAACACTGTACTGTTACAGTTGTTCTTTTTGTAAATAAATGCATAAAGGAATTGCTATCATTTTCATGCATCCAGTTACAAAAGAAAATATTTTTTAAATGCATTTGATAGTTGTAATATGCAAACTGCTGTTTATTTTGCACCCTGTGATGGATAAAAGGCATCTTATGTTAGTAAACAAAATGGTAAACTAAAAGCCATCTGTCTGAAATAAGATGACAGTTGCAAACTACTGCCTTGTATAAACATATTATGACTAAAGTAGAACCACACCATTTAGTTTTATAGTTTTATAAACAATGCATATATCTATCTGTTGAGGAGAAGAAACTGTGAACAAAATATAAAATATGGAATAACAAATGCATAAATAATCTACTTGCAGATTCACATGATAGTTTAAATGAGGCTGTCAGTATAAAGACAGTATTCAAGCTTCTACAGGAGAAATGTAAATAATATTAAGACATTTTAGCTCAATTACTTAGACAGCATGTAATATGAATGTTATATAACTTGCTAGATGTTGATACATGTGTCTGGCTGAGGAAGCATTTAATATGAAAGCTGAAAGCTTTTCAATAATGTAAATCTTTTTTAATAAATTAAGTCCATGTTTTTTAACTGGTTTATTTTTTTCCTTTGGTGTTGTAAGGATTTTGCCAGGTTTGATAATTACCAGCTTGAGCTCTCTGCTTCTTTGCATACTAATTAAAACTTATATTTTGTGCACTACAGAATGAGAAGTATAGATATTCCAATGACTAATTCATTGTATGAGTGAATATAGAATCATAATGTCACATTATGTCTCTTTTATTTATTGTCCTGTGCTGTCAGACCTGGTAAATAAACAAGAATCACTGATTGAGGATTGCATATAAATTAAGATTGATCTTCCCTGTCATATAAAATCTGTCTTCTTAAACTGCTTTGCACAAAACACATCTTGAGAGTTTCTTCTATCAAAGAACTTTAACATCCCCAGGAGTCCTTATTCAGAGTTTGCAATGCACTGGGATTACAAGTCATAATTCAAACCAATCCCTTTAAAGATTTTTTTTGAGACAAGTAAATGAAGATTACAGCCATTAGCTAAAGACAGACTATGTGAGTTTCTGGAACTAGATATCTGTAAGGAACTCGGAGAGGATTCCTTTATGTAGCATGCTTCCTAATACATTAAAGTATCACTTATGCATATAAATTGCAAATAAGTTATCCAGAAATAACTGCTGTAAACTAATAACGAACGTAGAAAACCAATGAACCAAAGAAAAGAGCTCCCAGAAGAAAAAAAGGAGATGTTGATGTTGAAAACTTTCTTCTTCCTTGCTAGAATCCCACAATATATACTTGCAGATTCCTAATAAAAAAAGAAATTCAAGTTTATTCTAATTTTTTTCTAACTGCTGTAAACACTTATTTACTCTAGTTCTATAGGAATTAACTAGATTCACATTAAATACACATTCTTATGACATAACAGACATTCTTTAGAAACTGGTTTCACATTTATATTCTGTTATTCCCCTTCTATCTTCTTCCGATTTGCTAAATAGATATAATATGAGATAGGTGTACAAGTAACCACAAATGTGTGCCACAGAAGTATGTACTTGTTTTAACATTTTGTTTCATGTATTGTTTTATGCAACTGACTTTATGGCTATATTTCATTTATTTGTTTTAACTATGGAGCTTTTCACCAGGCCTCTGCTGAAAATGGGTTCCATGCCCAGTCAGGTTTTCCCAGTAAACAAATAAAATAAAACAAATAAAATAAAAGATACTTCTACTTTTACTTCCTAAGATTTGTTTGTGGAAATCACCAATGTTGCTTAGTCATCTTTCTCACTCTGATATGTTAAAAGGCTTGTTAGGCAAACCCAAAGACCCTTTTCACAATGTACTTTTTCACTCTGTCTAATACCATCATGAAATGCATTGGACTTTAATGGCGTGCTCAAGTCTTTTAAAAATAAGTTTGGCAAGTAAAAATACTTTACATTGGAAGTGGCATTTTATGAGGAGTATATCCAAGTTGAAAAAGTGTAGACAATTCCTTGTTTGAAGAAGTGTTTTTTTTTCTGATAAGGGGGGAAAAGGGTTTATGTCAATTCTGGCACAGCACTTTGAAGTTAAACTAAACAGTTTGCTGATGAACTACATTAAGATCAAATCCATAGAGAGAAGATCCATCCTAATCATACACAAGACACTGAACATCATAGTTGTTGACTCTTTAAATTATCAGCAAATGAAATATAGAAACACACTGATGAAAAATGTATGAGGCACTGCATTGTAAACACAGGAGTAGAATAAGTAAGTAGAAATGCAGCAAAAGGAAGAGCTGGCATTGCAGTACCTCACTGGTGTAGTGGTTACAGAGTTATACTTGCAAGCTCTCTGTATATGGTTTTGCATCTAGGGATAGCTTTATTGCTATTGCTATAATAGCTTACCTATTTGATAAAATATCAATATGTTCTTTCCATGTTTCTTGATGGCCTATGCGATTTAATGCTGTTGTTTGTACTGCTCTGTCTTATTTATTTCTCTTGCTGGTCTAATTTCTTTACTCATTTATGTAAAAATATAAAATCTTAAATACACATATATAAATATCTTCAATACACATATATAAACATAATTATGATATTTTAAGACACAATGAAAATAATGATTTGTATAAACATTCATTTGAATGTCAACATTTTAAGAGGTTTGAGATTGCTATTTTAGAACATATGATCAAATATACTAGGCGAGGTATATGAGAAACAAGGCTGAAATGTAAAGAGTTACTATGGCAACTGAGTTTATATGGCAATACCACCCCTGGATTAAATGATATGATTTCAGTTATTCTGGTACTTAAGCTTAGAATTGTAAACCGTTGATCAATTTTTTATTTCTGGTTAAATGGTTCACATTCTCATGTTTTATCTGTTATCTTTACGTGTATTAGATTTTTTTTATATTTTTTAAGTATGCCAAAGAAAATATTCATGTCTTATTTATCTGTGCATGCAGAATCAGCCTGCACAAAACTTTAGGTTAAAAGCCATGGCCCAGAAAGCAATTTCATTATAAAAGAAACTTGTTTTATTATTATGAAGTCTTTCCCACAATAAAGAAAGAAATAATAAATTGTTGATGCATTTTGTGGTCTGTGGTACTTGATGTGGTGGTGCTTAGTGCTGTTTTGATTAGTTACGGCAACAATGTTACAGAATGAGAATGCTTGGAAACATAATATTCTAGAGGAGACAATGCAGTAAAAATAGTAAAAATTAATTAAGAACAAGTAGAAGTGGATGACAGGTAACTGTCAGTCAAGCAAAAATGCAGTTCAGTCAGACCAACTTTTCTCTGGAAAAAATGTCAGCAGGCCTCACCGTTAAAACATGCTAAAAAATACAACCCAAAGTGAAATGGCGAACACTTTCAAACAATGTTTTACACGTGTTATGGACTGCTTCACAAAATATATGCTTAAATGCATGGCTACAGAGGGTATTGAAACTATCTGTAAAGATTAAGCTTTTACAAACTACCAACTCTACAGATGTACACAGATTACTTAAAAACACACAGTTCATCATGTCTGAGTAATCTTCCTTCTTGTATCCACAATTAGACTACTGACTATGATATTCCTCCGATTATTGCCCTAATCGAAAGAAACGCCGCTGAATAGTTAGAACCAGAAAAAAAAAAAAGATTATCATGCTATGATCCTATGGAAATTCCTCTAAAATTTGTACACTGTCAGCTAGCATCTTTTCTTTGGATCATAGTAGACTGTGACCTGTTTAGTAAGATTTTGCATTAAGTCGTGACACATTTACCATTGTAACAACAGCAGGTCTCCGGGTGATTCGTCGGGCCTTTTTCGGGGTGGGGGGGGTCATGCGGTCGAGTGACATCCGTGGGGGAGGCTGGGCCTGTCGTTAGCTCCGTCGATTAGTAGGCCATCGGTGTCATGTGGTCGAGGTAAAAAAAAAAAAAAAAAAGAAGGAATGTGTTCTCCCAGTGGTCGTGGTAGGCAAAAAGGGGTCCATCAGTGTAATCTGATCCCATTTAGGTTGGGGGTAGTGGTGGATCATCCCTCATGCTCCCTGGTGGGTTCTTGGGCTGGCTGTGTCCATTTCAGGGGAAAATATTTCTCCTGGTGGTCATGGTAGGCGGTAGCATTTGGGGTATAGTGGCAGAACATCTCCTCGGGGGTCCATCGTTGTGTCCAGCTTCATCTGCGTTGGTGGTAGTGGCGGGTTTCTGTTCTTGCTCCCTGGGGGGGTCCATGGGTGTCCATCTGTCTTCTCCAGTTTCTCTTCAAGATTGCGTCGTAGTCATTCGGGTGTCCCTTCATCCTGGTATTCGGTGGTGGTGGTGGAATATCTTCTCCCTGGTGAGTTCGTGGGCTGCTGTGTCCGTATTCATTATCCCGGTGGTTGTGGCAGGTGTTCGGGGTTCCATCGTGCTTCATCATCGTTGGTGGTAGTGGCGGATTGCTGTTCGTGCTCCCTGGTGGGTTCGTGGGTGTCAGTTCGTCTTCTCTGGTCCTTCCGGCTTCAGGATGGCGTCGTGGCTGATCAGGTGTCCCTCCATCCTGGATTTCAGTGGTGGTGGTGGAATATCTTCTTCTGTACTCCCTTGTGGTTTAGTAGGTTGCTTCTGCCATTCTTTCAGCCGTTGGGTCCGAGCGCCGGTTTACGCATGCGCACTGCGTTGCTTAGCCGTTACCACTATGGAGGATCGTGCTGGGAGGAAAGGTAAGTGTTTTTAGGCTTGATTGTGTGAATGGTGATGGGATTGTGTGGCTGATAGATAGGGATATAGTAAGAGGGACCAGATTATTTATTTATTTATTTTTCATAGATACACATGGGGAGGGATATTAATAGGGGATATTCTAGGGTTAGGAAGGGGTGCAAATGGTAGGAGGTGTGACTTACAGGGTGGTTTAATGGTGAAGTGTGGCCAGGCAGGAGTAAGTTAAGGTGTGGGGGCAAGGCAATACTAGGGGTTGGGGGGAGTAGGGCATTCAGGCTTATAGAATAGTTTTAATATTTTGTTTCTCTTTTACATATGGCCAAATTACCAGAGCTAAGGCAGAGGTGGCAAGCAATTGTGGCCCAAGCGGAGGAGCTGTTCCAAGAGGCAGCAACATTGGAGGTGGTACAGGAACCTGAATAGACCCCAGGTCAGAAGAGGTGACACACAGTGGTGAGAACCCCAGCTGGGGGGAAAAAGTAACAGGCATCGCAGGAGGTGGTAGCAGTGGAGACAGCGGTTCCCACCACATCGCAAGACGAAGGTGCAGGTAATGGTTTTATTACAGCAGCATTGTCGGGGGAGCTAGGGGTTGAGGATTATGGGGGGTGACGACTTGTCAGTTGGGGATCTCAGGGTGGTGTGCAAGGGATAGAGGAGGTGCAGAGGCAACTAGCACAGAGTGCCATGTACCCGGTTAAAGATGCGACGGGAGGCCATGGGTTCCAGGGACAGTTTGGTCTTGGGCTCAGAAGTAGGCTCTGATTTTGGGCTGTGGCCTGGCGACTGGTTGGCTACCCAATCTTTGGGATAGGGGACAGGAGCAGTTTTCCTGACTCCGCACATTCCGGGTTCGGTTAAGGAAAGAATTTGGAAAGGGGAGTATGTGGATTTGTTTGAGCTGATTGATGCAGAAGGGGTCCAATGGCTAGTGGAAGCAGAGTCCTCTAACAGTAAGGACTTGTTAGTGGCCTTAGCAGCATTGGGAAGGCAGCGGGTAGGTAAGCTTCACCCTAGGACATGGGATAATTGGGTGGTTGTCTTTATTTATTTTATGGCAGTGCAGCTGGAGAAGGACAGGTCTTTGGCCCTGCCGCTGCTAGGCTATTTCCTTACTATTCATGAGGCGCAATGGTTAAGGCTGGATAATGTGTGGCTCTTGTATGATCAGCATTTCCGCAAACAGAAGGCTGTGGACCAGTCACTTCGTTGGGAGGTGTGTCATCCAGATCTATGGTTGGCTATGATGATGGATAGTTATGGGGGCTTTAACAGAAGGTTGAGTGGGTCAGAAACAGCGGGTGTGTTGGTCATTTAATAGTGGCTCCTGTTCATGGGTGGGGTGCAAATTTTCCTATGTTTGTTCGAGATGTGGAGGGGGTCACTCAGCCACTGGCTGTGGTCAGCAGGATTTGTCCTAGAACTCTAATGTTATGGGTCATGAGGGTGGATTTGGTGGGCAAGGCTTCCAGCCTGGGGGAGGGGTAATTTTCATGGGTCCTGGGGATTTGGACTCGGGTTCTTTAGAGGCAATAGAGGGAGGGGCACCATTCCCTATTAAGGTGGAGGTTCTCTGGGGTATGCTTCATCAGTTTCCTGGTTTGGCCATCAAAGAGGAGATAATACAGGGATTTGAAGGGGGGTTTCCTATTAAGTCCACCGTGGGAAGGGGCGGTGGGGTTGAAAGAATTTACGATCTGTTCAAGGTAAAGAGGACATCTTGGAGGCTTTACTGGAGAAAGAGTGTAGGGCGGGGCAGTTATTGGGTTCTTTCGACAGTCCGCCTTTTAGTGCTTACAGGGTGTCTCCTTTGGGGTTGGTGCTGAAGAAGCGAGAAGGGGAACTCAGAGTGATACATCACTTGTCTTATCTGGAAGGGAATTCAGTAAATGATTTTATTGCAGAAGAGGAGGTTAGGGTGCATTACGCTTCCTTAGATGATGCAGTGAAAGTGATTAGGGAATTTAGGGAGCCATGGTTGGTTAAGGTCGACATTGAGTTGGCTTTTCGATTGTTGCCTATTAGGAGTGAGGATTGGCCACTACTGGGGATGCAGGTAGGAGATAAGTACTACTTTGATAAAGCTATGCCTATGGGTTGTTCAGTGACATGTGCGACTTTTAAGAAGTTCAGTACAGTATTGCATTGGATTTTGCAGTAGAAAGTGGGGACTCAAAAGGCAGTGCATTATTTAGATGATTTTTTGTTCGTGGGTGAAGGAAGGGTAGGAGCACATGAGGGTTTGTGGGAGTTTACGATTATGTGTAAGGAGTTAGGGGTACAATTGCCTCAGCATAAGATGGAGGGTCCAGCAAGGGCATTAGAATTTCTGGGATTAACAGTTGATGCGGAGCGAGGACTGTTTTGTTTACCAGAGAATAAAATAAAGAGGCTTAGGTCAGTGATACGTTCGGTGTTGGGTAAGGATAAGATTCGGATTCGTTCAGCTATGGAGTTGCTTGGGCTTTTGAATTTTGCCTGTCGAGCAGTGCACCCAGGGCAGGCTTTTTGCAGGTCACTGGCGTATTTGCTGAAAGGGGGAAAGAGCAAACACCATTGGGTTAGGGTAAACCAACTGGTGCGGGAGGACTTGGGGTTGTGGAATGGGTTTTTGCAACAATTTAATGGGATATCTTTTTGGCAGTCAGACTGGGTGGGGCAGGAGGAACTTCAGGTGTTTACGGATACAGCTGGGGGTGCTGGCATGGGGGCCTATTTCAGGGGTTGGTGGTTTGCAGCTGAATGGCCTTGGGATTGGGAGGAGGTATGGAAGCGGGATGTGGGCTTTCTGGAGTTGATGCCTATATGGGCAGCTTCGGTGGTGTGGAAGGAGCAATTGATGGGCAAACGTGTAGTTTTTCACTCTGACAATATGGCTGTAGTGAGGGTATTGCAAAAGAAGACAGCTAAGTTGGGCTTGTTATTGTTGGCATTACGTAAATGGGTTTTGCAGAGCCTTTTAATACATTTTTCTTTTACAGGAGTGCATGTGCCTGGCGTAAGGAATGAGATTGCTGATAGCTTGTGCCGATTTCAGTTTCACAGGTATTGTGGGTTGGTTCCATGGGCGGAGGAGGTGCCAGAAATCTTGCCAGAGAAGATGTGGAATCTTGGGTCGATGTAGCCAGGCAGTTGGTATGGCATTCCTGGGCCTCTTCTACAAGGAAGGCATATGGTAGGTCTCTTTCTGATTTTAATGAGTTTATTTTGCAGCTGCCAGAGGAGGAAGGGTTATGGTCGGAGTAATTTCTACTGTGATATGTAGCTCATGCTTGGGGGTTAGGCAAGACTTTGTAGACAGTTAAGTTGGATTTGGCTGTGATTAGCATTTTTGCTAAGGTAGTGGGGTTGCAGGATTTCACTAAGTCTTGGACATTAGGGCGTATGTTGAGGGGTTGGGGGAGAATGGTGGTGGAACATAGGGATATCCGATGGCCGCTTACGAGGGTTATATTGTAAGTTTTGTTGAAAGGGTTAGGTTTGTTGCAAAAGGGGTCTATGGATTATTTTGTATGGGGTACATTATGTACATGGTTATATTTTGGCACTTTTTGTATTTTGGATTTGTTAGGCTCATTATGTTGGAAGGATGTCATTATAGGGGAGGGTGAGGTTACTATTGCATTAAGGAGGAGTAAGACAGACCAGTTGGGTAGTGGATGTGAGGTGGTGCTTAAAACTGACAAGAATACTTGCATTTGTCCAGTAATGTGGGCAAAATAATTTATGAGGAGGCAGAAGGAGAGTGTGGCTCAGTTAATTTTTTGTTCAGTGGATGGGAAGGTGGTGTCAAATAGTAGATTCATACTTTTGGTGAGGAGGGTTTTACATTACATGGGATTTCTGGTGGAGAGGTTTGCAGCTCACTTGTTCAGGATAGGTAGGGCTTCAGATTTAGCTAGAGAGGGTAGTTCTATTGAATTGATTAAAAGAGTGGGGAGAAGGTCTTCAAATGCATTTTTGTCTTATATTAGATAAGTTGTGATCTGATTATTAATTTTTCTTCTTTTCTTTTAGGGAAGCACATTATCATCTTGGGGCATCATTCATTCACTGGGCAGAGAAGCGTGCTTTAGTTAGGGATGATGGGATAAATTTGTGTTTAACACATTTAGGGTGGTCAGTGTCCTGGCATGGTGTTAGCAGTCTTAGGTGTGACGGGTTGTTGCATGAATTTGAGAGGGCTAAACTGAAGGTGGGTTGTCCTTGTATACTAGTCATTCATTTAGGGGGCAATGACTTGGGCATTGTTTCTAAAAAAACAATTGGTGGACATTATGCTGCGGGATTTGATGAGATTACAGGCACTATGGAAATTGTGTGGTCAGAGTTGGTTCCACGTTTGTGTTGGAGGGCTGCATATAGTTATAAGGTGATTAAAAGTGTCAGAAGGTGTGTTAATCAAAGGTTGGCTAGGTAAATAAGGATTTTGGGGATGCATACTATTGACCATAGAGATTTTGGGGATGGAGAGGAGTCCTGGTATCAAACGGATGGAGTACACCTTAATGACGTGGGACTGGATCTTTTTAATTTGCATCTGAAACTCTTTTTAGAGGATATGATTGCAGCTAGGTTTTAGGAGGTGGAGCAGCTTGGGATCAGGCTGGTGGCGGACAATCCCATCTCTCTTCTCCGCCACCAGCCTAGGATCAGGCTGGTGGTGGAGAAGAGGGACATGATTGTCCTCTTCTGTTCCCCCTCTACAGAAGGTGGTTATTGGTTTATAGTTTGGTATGGTGGTGAGGTGAGTAGGTATGCTGCCTCTTTATGTGGGTGAGTAGGTACGCTGCCCTGGTGGAGGAGGTAACAAGGTGAGTAGGTGCATTGCCCTGAGGTAAAGTGCATCTAGTGTGAGTGGTGATGCTGCCCGGAGATCATCATTGCTGAGGAAGATAATTAATTTTGTTTTTGTGTGTATATAGTTAATTGTATAATACAGTTTAATAAAGGTCGTCAAATGTCTTTATGTGTGTGGTGTGGTTATTTAAAGGGGGAATGGGACGATTTTGGCACTCTGAACACATGCATTTACTATGTCAAATAGTACACTGTACTACATCTGTGCAAATTTCAAATCTGCAAATGTTTAAGAGAACATGGCTTTTTTTAAAAGCTGGCTTTATTTGTAGTTTCATACTGAATTTGACAATATGTCTTATGGTAAGTTATCTATGGGGTTACATTTTATAATCCATGCAAAGTAAATGGAAAGAGATTCATTTCAGATTCTGTTGATGCAGTATTAACAAGATTTTTTGCAGGAATCTCTTTCCATATTAGTATAGCTCACTAAAATGCTGTGTGTAATGCAGCCTACTTTTTTATTATTCTGTTTTTAACTTTGTTTTCAAAGCCATTTTAAGAAAGGTAGTCTTATACTTGAAATACAGTATAGAATTACTATGTCTCTGAAGTGTTACACTTCCAGAAGACTCAGTACATAAACTATGAACTCTATTCTTCACCACAGTCCACTGTCTCAACAGTCTCTATGCTTGTATGTTTACAAACTTTCTTTCTCACATATATTATATTTCTTTTAATACTATGTTCATTCTGTCATGCTAAGATAGTACAGTAAAATGTTTGGTGCATAACAGTATATACCTTTAAAGCATTATAGTACAGCATTACAGTAAATACCTTTCACCACTAATGTACATTGCAGTCTCAGAAGCATACAGTGGTATAATATAGCTATTATTACTTCATAATTAACAGCTGAGAATACTCATTTATCCATTCATTCAGTTTATGATCTCTGGGTCTTCATCATATATAGAGTTCAATTGGTGCTAGAATCCATCATAGCAAACAGTGAGGTAAGATAGTGTACCAGCATGGTAAGGGATACTAGACCATATCAGGACACTAGCACACATTCACACACACACACAGGCACTTATGCATCTAAAGAAAAACTTGAGGATATGGGATAAAAACTTATAAGTCTAGTAAATAATTAAAGAAAGAAAGAAAGTACACTTGGACAAAGTGAGGAACTGTCATCCCTGCACAGAAGACATATCTGCCTGGTAGCATTGTATCAAACAGGCTACACAATTTTAGTCTCAAATATTTTCTGAATATGTTTCCATTGCATGTGCAGAACAGAGCAATAGAATTACTACAGACTGACTTAATAGCAGTAAATATTGTACATTAATATCCTTGAGGGAAATGTTTTTTTAAGATTTTCTCCATGACTTTCCACTCATTAGATTCAGTTAAATCAATCTGTGTGAACTGGTTCTTCATTCTCTGCATCGGACCTTGCTTGTGCATTCTGTTTACTGAATGAACTGTTGACAGAATGAATCTCAGTGACAGACACCTTTAGTTTAACTCCATCTTATGCAGAGAACTAGTCTCATGAATGAATGGATGTTCTCTGATGTAAGAGGGCTCTAGACAGAAAACATCATCCAAAACTGGAAGTGGACTGTAAAGAGAAAAGCAAATGTCCAAAATGTATATTATCAGTCCTATCTATAAGCACAGCAAAAAAGAGGCATTTTAATGGCTTTTTAGTAATTTGACTTAAAAGATTAATTTTTGGAGGAGTTGAATACAGAAGGCAATTATAAAACTTGTAAAATGTAAAATTAGTTTAATTAGTTTAGTTTAATTAAAAACACTGTATGTTGGCAGTCTAATTATGAACCAAGCAGTAAATGTAAAAAAGTATTTGGCATTGTTAATTAACCAAAAGGCACTCTTTAATTTTTCTTCTAATTAGTATTGCCATTTTTGTTTATCGAACCAGAAATCTGTATTAATTTTATTCAGGCTCACAAAAAGTAACTTCTGTGTTTTTAGAACTGAAATTAAATGTAATAAATAATACTGTGCAATCATTATGCAGGGTAGTACGTAAGACAGTACATGCACATATACATTGTTTTACTAGTTTGTACTGTTTTGCTCTAGGTTTTCCTTATTACAAGAACTGTATTTGCTTTATTTAGGTATATGTGGATGTAATCATTTTCCATTTTGTCACATCTACTGCTAATTGATTATAAGACCTCCACAAAGGTATGTTCCAATTCTGAAGTAGCCCCTTCCTCAGAAATACACTTCCCTGTAGCTTTTGTCACAATAGCAAAAATGCTTGTCAGGATTATTATACGGACAGTCATATATTTGGCTAATAACAATAATACAAATCAAATATACTCCAAGTTAGAAAATAGAGTAAGTATAACATTAAGTTAACAGTTATAGTACATTATAAATTTCAAAGGGAAATTGTAGAATTGACTATATACAATAACCAGTTGTTTGGTAAGGATACAAAAGCATTCTTGAAAGAACAGGGGCATATAAGAACTTAATATTACTGAAGCAGTTCCAGTTATGTTGCACTAATGTCTTATTTTAAATTATTATAAGAGACAGCCCTTTGCATTCCTCTATCAGCTTTGTAAATCACGTCTTGATGAAAATAAAATTGCCAAAGATTCCAAAGACAACCACAAGGCATTCTATAACTATGTCAAGAATCTAAATGGCAATGCTCAGATCTGCTCTGAGCTAAAACAGAATGGCATTAAATATACTGACGCCAAGGATATTGCCAATATCCTGGCAGATCGATTCAGTACCAACTTCACCCCACTCTCACCCGCTAAATGGCCCATCTCAATACTAGAAGATTGCCAAATTCCGGTAATAATGGCCACACAGGTAAAAAATGCACTCTCCAAAGCAACGAATACAGCATCCATGGGACCAGATGACATCCCGGGCTGTGTACTACATGAACTACAATATGAACTGGCACCTCACCTAAGTGTCATGTTTAATCATAGCCTCACCTCAGGTTTCGTGCCCACTGAGTGGCGCAGGGCTACAGTTATCCCACTCCACAAGGGGGGATCCACCTTGGATCCCAGTAACTACCATCCCATCAGTCTGACAAGCCTTATCTGCAAGGCCATGGAGCGTATTATCATGGAACTTATAAACAAAGACATTGGCAACCTTCAAACACTGGACCCCACCCAGTTGGGTTCGTGAAGGGCCGATCTTGTCTCCTGAACCTGATTGACTTCTTCGAATCAGTCTCCAGAGCCATGGACAAGGGTAAGGTGGCCCACACAGCCTATCTAGACCTTGCCAAGGCCATTGATACCAACCCTTCACTCTGGAATCATAGATAAACTTACTAAGCTGGGCATTAATCCCTACGTCACCCAATGGGTTGCTAACTGGCTTACTGATAGAACCCACACTGTAAAAGTAGCCGACTCCAAATCCAGCTCCAGACAACTGACAAGTGAAGTACCTCAGGGTTCAGTCCTGAGACCGCTCTTGTTTGACATCTACTTCTCTGAAGTACAGGCCAACACTAAGGGACTCTGGCTAACAAAGTTCACAGATGACTGCAAACTGGGAGCCACTATTGAATCCCCAAATGATGTGGATACCCTACAAAAGGCCTTACAGAAACAGATACTTGGTGCCAGAGCCATGGGCTCAAGTGCAATGCCAAGAAATGTATAGTTATCCCCTTTGGGAAAAAACATGTACCTGTGAATTACCATATAGGTGGCAGTACACTAAACACCGAAAGTGTGATAAGAGACTTAGGGACACATGTGGACAGTGGTCTCACCTTCGATAACCACATTGCCACAACAGTCAGGAAATCCTTCTATGTGGCACACCTCATCACTAAGGGCTTTTCATCCAGAAAAAAGGAGGTCATTGTCCCATTGTACTCATCCCTCATTAGACCCATTATAGAATACAATGCCCAGTTTGGTATGTACCTCTCAAGACATCTGCAACAACTGGAAAGGCCACAGAAATACCTCACTAAAAGAATCACAGGCCTAAAGCAGATGCCCTATGCTGATCGCCTTAAAAAACTCCAGCTATACTCTGTCGCATATCGTCTACTCAGAGGCGATCTCTGCTTAACATACAAGGCCATGTCAAACCCAGAGCTGCTGGACATGCTACACTTAAAGAAATCCCAATCCCTCAGAGCCACACGCTCCAGGGATCTAAACCTTGTCATCACAATAAACAAAACATGCTGGAGGGATAGGTTCCTGACCCAGAGACTCCCCAGACTCTGGAATAGATTGCCCATACATGTCAAGCAGAGTGCCTCTTTGGTCCTCTTCAAAAGGAACCTTGACGATTGGATGGGAGAAAGGAAATTCACCCCAGGGATCACGTCAGTCGCCCTGCTAGACAGGGGTCCAGGGAAGTAAATAGTGTGGGAAGAAATAGCCAGGGAATTGTTATGGCTAGGCTTATATAGGCCCTAGGGCTGATAGCCTAGTACCAAACTATGAACCTATGAACCTATAAGCTGTAGAGGCAGATTGGAATTACGTATTCAAGTTACTTTTCCCAGCTCAAACTTCGGAACCCTCAAGATGTTCCTAAGTAATGGAAGACATATCATTTCTCCAGCATGTGCTCTGAATATCTGAAGGTCTCCTCTCGGCAAGTTATGCTTGGAACCCCATTGTAAAAGGTAACTGGTGTATTCTCACTCAGTGCCTAAACTATATAAGCTGATTACATTTATCTCAGAGAAGCAATAATGTTATTTTGAGAGTCTTTCAAACTTTCAAGCTATTCACTGTAGCAGAAACCACAGAGAGTAAAGCTGAGAATGAATTAATTTCTGCTACTTGTTTCCATGTTCTCCTCATTTAATTGACTTTCAATTCACCACAAAACAACAATACAATATCTACAATACTGTTGCAGTACTCATATGGTAGCTGTCTTTCAGTCTCTCAGTTTCCTCTAAACACCCTCAAGAAACACAGCCTTGTAGTAGCTGATTACTTCTCTGTTGTAGAGAGTGACATATTTTTTGCAATAAAGGTAACCTCGTATTTACAACTTCTGATTTTTTCAGCCACCTCATACTTAACAGTCACCCACTAAACCCATGAGATAGAGAGCACAATAGCTAGAAGCAAACTGGTCAGTATCAAATTTTGTATACAAAGATGCAGCCATCGCATCCCTGAACCAGCTACTCTGCCATCCTGTCCATAACAATCAAACATGATGAGAAATAAGCCACAGCAGTCACAGCCTACATCCACTTTCAGCATATTTAATACTGATAATGCCAATTTATCCCTCACTCTGCAAATGCAAAGCCTGATTGAAATTCAGTATCAGCCATGTCACCCATACTGACAGAGCACTTCCGGGAACAGTTTATGGAGCACGCATTCATATGCTTTTAATGAATCCACAAAGCACATTTAGATCATGCTGGTAATTTCAAGCACAACTCCTCCAATATTCCCACTGGGACAGGAAAACATATGAAATTCTCTTACTGAGTCATACATTCAAATAGAGGAAGAAGTACCCTGCATAGACTTTCCTAGAAAGGTTCAGGAACTTTATTTTACTTTAATTGCACCACTCCCTTCAAACTATTTTTTTAATAGGTACCACTCCTGATTTTGGTAGGCCAGAGTTAATTTTCCTGTGTTTTGTGCAATGTTGCAAAGATGAATAACCTATTGTAAGCTCAAAATATGTACCCTTTTAGAAATTCTGTCTTTCTTTGTCTACAACTTTGCCTCCTTTAAACTGTTAAGTAATAACAATAGACCTCTGCATTTTCAGTTTTACTGCATATGACCTGTTGCCTTTCAAGTCTGTAATACATATAACAACAATAACAGCTCATTTTGTTTGCAGTAGTTAGGAATAACTCCAAAACAAATATCAATGAATTAAATTTGGTACACATGTTGTGCATCCCAAGATCATATAGATAACTTACATATGTAACAGTTCTTCTCTAATTATTAGGCATAATTTACAGATTCATAATTAAACTCAGTTAAAATCTTGTACATCCCTTTGCAGTGAGGGATTACAATTCAAATATGTATCTAATATTTGCTATCTCCCAAACAAGGTCACCAAAATTGGTCCTCGCTTTAGCCACTTGAGGACTTTTTCTATGTTATCAGCAAGCTCTGTCTTTCAAGACCATGATAATCTCTTGCAGGTTTCCACTACTTCCTACAATAACATCAGTCATTTTGCAATCATACATGGTAGTCAACTGTCTAGTTTAAGGATCTTAAAGCACATAGTTTTCCTTCAAATAGAAATGTATCTGTTTGTTTTCCAGCTAAAGTTGTTATGCTTCTCATATTTTCATTCAGCCCTCAAATTAAGGGGAAAAATGTCATACTAAACAAAATAAAGAGAGGAAGTGCTTTATTTTCTCTGTTCATTATAAATACCTAAACAGCACACATGTAGGATGCCCTTGCTATGCACTGCCTTGTTGAGACACCATCTTCAGTATGTTCAGCTCATTTACTTTGACTCTTCCCATGGCATATATCCAATTCACAAATCTGTTTTATCTTTTTATGCAAAAGGTACCATGAAACAAAGACCTTAGGTATTGATTCTGTTCCTCCAGCTTCTTCTTTATTGTTGACAATGTCCAAGGGAATATATTTTTTCCTAGACTTTCTCTCTTTGTTGTCCAAATGGGTGGACTAGTCTGAAAACCCCTTTCAGCTGCAGCCTAAGTTCTAAATCAGAGCTCCACATCTATGTTGAGAGGTAAGGAATGCATTATTAGTCTCCCGTGCTTCTTGCATATCAGTAAAAGTAAAGTGGTAGAAGTTGCCTAAGGAATGTGGTCAACAATCTGGCCACTGATTGGGACAAAACCTTAGAGTTGGCAGGACTAAAATAGCAAGAATCCTACTTGAGCATAATATCAGAACACAGTCATCCACTAAAACATCCATCCAGACTCTAGGGGAAGAAGGAAAAAGACTCAACGACTACAGCATTAAGTACAGACACATTAAAAAAAGGGTCATAAACTTTGACCAATAAGTTAAAAAGAAAAACTTTGAAAAAGACCCACAGGGATCTCAACAACTACAATAACAAGCAAATCACCTTTTCCCAACAAAACAACCTACCACCATCAGGAACATCCTCAAGAAGGCACATATAAGCAAGACCACATTGTCACAGTAGACCAATACCCCAACTTGAGACCGTATGCTTTTGCCAGGGAAAACCTTGTACACACCCCAATCCTTAGACAGCAAACTGAACAGTATTTTTAAAAGGATACAAGATCAACTGCACAAGACAAAATCCTCAACCACAGGAACATTTATACTCTGAAGCAAGAGGATCACCTGGCACAACAGAGGGACCTCTTGGGTAGACAATAGCGTAGTTATCCCACACCAGTGACTAGATGCTCAACAGTATAATAGGAAATGTCACCAACACCATTAACCAGGAACCAAACATCACAATGAGGCAACACTCCATTGCCCTACATTCATCAATCACTGAGGGAAAGGAACTGGCAGAGCAAGAGGGATAGAAAGACCTTCTAGATCTACTACCAGAGGGGAAGTCACCCAAGATCCCAATTAAGGTCTGGAACCACTCAACAAAACTGCCTGTCGAAGATCGGACTAAAATTTTTGTAAAAAGGTATGACCTTCATGCCACATGGCAGCAGTTATCTTGTAAGCACAATAGTGGATTTAAAGCTATTTGTAAGTAATCTCAACTTAAAAGTGTTTTTCCATAGCAAAGTTGAAAAGGACAATGAAACAGATATTCCCAATTATGCTGCAGCCAAAAAATGAAGCAGATCAAGTGAATTTGGCCCTATAATCCACCCAACTCTTGGAGCTTTTGAAGCAAATGTTAAGCCAATGTCAGAGAAACTTTGATGAGGAAAAAAAGGTAAGAGGAAATTTTATAACACTAGCAAACTAGAGACAGAAGCTCTATTGATGTTAAGCAGTGATAAAGATAGAAAAGTAATGAAGGCTAATAAGGGCAGGGAATACTTGTGACAAACACCACTGCTTACAATAGGAACATAAGGAATATTATAGATAATGCCAAGTATTAATGAAAAACTGACTTTGCAACAGTGGAAAATCCCTATAGATCTAGTTATGTAATTCTAGAAATACTCCAAGAGAGATAACTCATGGGTAAAGAGTTATATGAGTTTTTGCTAGTTACCCACCCAACAGTAGCTGCTATTTTGGAATCCCTAAGCCACATAAATGCTTGGAGGATCCACTTAAAAGACCAGTGGTAACAAATGGTGGCTCTACCATGGAGCTCATCTCTATCTACCTGGAAGTTGTCATAAACCCCTGGGAGCCAACACCAAGTCCTTTGTGCTTAATACTCCAGACTTTTTTTTACATAAAATCAAGAACATCAGGGAATATCAAGACACCTGACTGGTTGCCATTCATGTAGAGGCACGGTATACTGTGCTATCTCACTCATTTTGCATCAAGGCTGTGTTAGAGGCACTTACATCAAAAACAGAGATGCTACCAGGGGTACTTGAACCAACAGCAGAACTATTACAATTACTTCCAGAAAGCAAATACCTTAAATTTAACAAACAATACTGCAAACAAACTACAGGGATAGCCATGGGAGTAGCAACAGACCACAACTTAGCAAATTTAGCTCTAGCCAAATGAGAAGGAAAAAACTTGTATAGCTCCAAGTTACAGCAATATATTGTCTGATATTACCGGTTTATTGATGATATATGTATCATTTGGAAATGGGCTGAGGTTAAACTTAAAAGATTTTTACAAACTTATTGGAAGCTCAATTGACTTCCTAAAATTTACCACAAGCCTTGGCAAAGAAAAAGTGTATTTCCTTGAAATGACAGTCATGAAAAATTCAGTTGAAGTTCTGTGGGTAACAACCTGTATTGCAAAGCCACCAGAGTTAACCTATTACATCCTGCATGTTTTTATCAGAATTTCTAAAGAGCTGAAAGATTTCATAAAGAATCTTAAAGATTTGGAAAATTCTTTTCTTGCAAGAAGCCATGAGAGAAGCTCCTTCACAACATACAGGGTACCATAATTGACCTCAAAATAGCAGGGACACCAACAACCTCACACCATTCAGCATGATGGTCAGTAGGTTTAGAAAACCATAAATTAAAACATAAACTAAGAAAGTGAAGCAAGGCTTACACTTGACCACAAAGAGATTTAAAAAAAATTATAACAGATAATGTGGTCATAATAGATAGTATCAAAACAATATCTAAACTGCTGGAACCAGGACCAAGATTTATTTTCAAAGCAGAAAGGAGGATCAGAGACATGTTTTTAATCCAAATACCCTAAAACAAACCAGGCAGCAAAAGGTTACTATTGATGTGAAGCTCTCAACTGCAGCTTTTGCAGGAATATAAGCAATTTTGACTACTTTACTTGTACCAACTTGTGGGGAATATACTACAATAAGGATAAAAGTGAACATAATAGTAAAATGGCTGTCTATAAGGCTAAATGCATGTTCTGCAACTGCTTCTGCTTTGGCAAAATGGTCAACAAGATCAAGACACTTGTATCCCAGCATCTTTCATTCATCTAACTGAAACTGTCAAGTAATGCGCTAGCCAAGCATAGCATGGAAAAACAGACCACGATTCCTAGAAATTAAATTTACTCAGAAAGGTTTGGCCTCCCCTTCCTGATGGGAACCAGAATGCACTATTAGAACAAAAAGAGCTGGACTGTCAGATTTGTCTGAATGCATGCAGTAAGCCTGGTCTCAACATTGGCTGTTACATAAAAGGTGTACTGGAATCGAGAAAGCTTAACCACAGCTATGATTCTGTATCTTGCATGCTAATTGACATCACAAGAATGCAGTATTACTCCACCATCCAATTTTACCTCCAGTCTCCACTCCCAGCCAATTTGTGCCAAATGAATGAGGACATCAGTTTTCCTTTCCATCCACCCCCCCCCCCAGGGCATTATCTGTGGCCACCATAAGGATACATTCCCTTTTCACTAACAAATAACCAAGGAAAATGAAGTGATGTCAACTGATTGACAAAGTAGGAACTAAGCCCTTCATCCCACACCAGTATTAGCTGAGACAAGGATTTTCTCCTTTTTCACCAGCTAACCTTAACATTTCAGTTGTCACTTGTGTAACTCATGTTAGAGTCTTCAATAGTTTCCCATGTTCATCAAATCATAGCTCATGTTTTATAACCATTTTACTTTTTTATCTAAAGTTTTTCCAGATTAATTCCACTGTATCCTTCACATTTTTTATGTTGTTTCGGAAAACCATTCTATTTTTGTGACATGTTTAATATACTAGAGGCAGCACATTTACCTGTTGACACATGCACATTGACAGTCTTTTTACCTATGGTCAATGACACGGATAAAGAGTGAACACTCCCACCATCAGTGGTAGGTTCCCTCCAGCTGTGGTCAGTGTTTAGCTGAAAAGTTCATCTCATGCCAATATAATCATTACCACAACCAATTAGAAGAATAAATAGTTAATATCTATATTTATCCCCAGAAAGGGTGTGGCACTGGTTTGCAAAGCCATCACCTCATTAGGGAATAGTATCAGTGTACACAACCATTACCTCATTACACTTGGTTAGAAGTATCCTTGCCTAAATTAAGCTGAACACCACTCTTATATGAATCCTCAACAGAATTTGATCTTTACAATATTTGGATCGTGTAGCTACAAACAAGGATCTGATAAAGCTCATCTAGAATGTGAGTGAAAGCACTTCAAATTTCAGGGCTAATTAACCACTACTGCTTTGTTAAAATGGTCTGAAATCAGGTTAAGTTTTTCTAAAAGCCCCATAAAAACAGCCTCTACTATTTTCATGGTCCTAGTCAGCCAGGGTTTTTGAGTTTTGTTACTTTTTGTGTTTCCAATCACAACTATCCCCATAAAAGCAGGCTATGTGAAACTTTGATAGAAGATTCGTATACAGTTGGTAGCTTTATTAGCCTGGTAGAGTATGTTCTAATGAGACAAAAAGAGACTTAAATCCAAACAGGGTGACGCATAAATGATCTGAATCTCCACTTCACCCATAAAATAATTTTACTCATAAAATAATTTTACAGAAACAATTACATATTCAGCAACAGATGGTATGCACACAGTAAGAATGGCATCACTTATGGATTGAGATAGAAGAGCAAGGTTATTATTATTGTTTCACTTGAAAATCAAGCACAAAGTTAGGCACAGACCAATGTAAATCAAAGGAGCTGGGAACACAGTTGTGATGAGGAAAGACCCACTAAATTGGAAGAATTCTGAAAACATTATGCAAATTAGTATTAAGGAAGTAATAGCAATCTGGGAGCTTTAATTAAAATTGAAAGGATAATTTTGAAAACCATACGCAAATTAGTAGGCTTGAAGATTCAATTACAGCCAGTTAAGGGGGTGGGAGCTGATGTAATGGCTATGGTCTTTACCTCACAGACAAGAGGTAGAGGGTTTGTGTCTCAATAAGGGAAATTAGTTAAAGTTAAAATAGTCCCAAAAGGTAGCTAGCCTAGAACTTACCTATGAAGCTATGAATGAGAATGATTTTGTGAACAATGGACCTTTTGTATTTGGGGGGATGCACCTCCCACACCACTCGCTAATTGTATATACCTACTCCAAGATTGCACTAGAGTGGGGAAAGGGTCTTCATTATCTCTACCATACTGATAAGTATGTACTATATTCCTTTTTATAGGTTCATAGGACGATACTAGTCAATTGGCCTGGAGGCCCTTATAAGCCTAGCTAAGAATTTCACTCATGTTTCAATGAAGTTAGTATCTGTTTTCCTTGTCCAGCAGGAACACAGTTGGGATCCCAGGGGAATATTTTCTGTTTCCCATCCAGTCATTTGTTTATGTTGGCCAACAATGATCATTCGATTAAATTATTTATAATCACATGGCCTTTCAATGAAAGGAAGTTTTGATGGTATGTGTATCATGAATGGCTGTTTATTGACCGTGCCATTCAATCTGTAAACATAGACCCATGCTTTCTATAAAGGGAATGCGTAAATAAAAAAGAAACATATCCTGTTTGACAGCAGTATGCAAATAACTATCAGTCTTAAAAGAAAAGGCAAATAAGGCAACAAGGGAAAAAGCTGAAAAAGTTGAAAGCATTTGCTACAAAAGAGAGTGACTCTGCTGATATAAACAACGTTGTGTCAGGCAATGAAAAATATATCAAAAAGGGAAATGATTATGGCAAAGATGTGCTTTAGTAAAGCAGTAAACAGATTTTTGATATTATTCAGTTTTAGAAATGCATTAGATTTATATTTCTACTACTAATACTGCTATTCAACATAACTTGCTGGTAGCTTAGCTGTATATTAAGTTTCCCTAGTCATACCTGTCAAATTTCCTTGGTCAGTATAAATATAATTTCAGATCCACTAAATAATAAGCACCCAAACCTAAGGGTAAAATGATATCACAGGCAAACAATTCAGTAAAAACTACAAGAAAGAATCAGCCAGACTAGAGTATTCACTGCATAATATCTTAAACCTTCTGCTGTTGTGGCCTATTGGATATATGCAAATCACCCCTTAAGGACATATCAGTGCACATCGCTTCTGAATGCCTGTGACTTTTTTACTTTTTGTCTTCCATTCAGGCCACTATAACTAGCCAGAAGCACAGAACTTAAAATCAAGCTTGATATCCATAACTTTTAAGGTACCTGCAGAAAATACTACAGATAACATCCAAAACAAACGGTAAGCATGTCACTCAGACAAACGATTCAGTAGAAAGCTACAGGAAAGACACTGCCAACCTAGGGTCTTCACTATGTAATGACTTTGGCTTTACTTGGATATATTTTGTTTTAGTTATTATATGTTCTGTGTAGTGCTGCAACTGCAAGGTGCTGTTATCTAGAGGCATCACTAGGATGTGGGGAAAGGGGCAGCCACATTGGTGCTAAGTGCAAGGAAGCATGATCATCAGATCTTAAACAGTCTTCAATGTATTGCATTTGAAGTCTGAAGTAAAATGTTATCGCACTCTGTGTATATAGCAGTTATCTAATTTGCTACATTTTAAAATGGTAAAATACATTTTTCCTTTGCCTTTATATTTTGAAACAAAGTGCTTTACCTCTCCATGTTTGTCTCAGGAGCTTTTCATGTTTTATTTTTTTTTTCTTTTGCTCCAACTTAATCAGAGAGGAGTTATTTTTTCATTAAGTCCTTATTTCTTTGATTGGAATTGATTACTAATACTTTCTAATAATTATCTTTATTTATTTTGTTGGACTGTTCATTTTGTAAGCATATTTAAGATTAAGACAACTATAGTGTGGTTTATTGACTATTAAAAGGATGCACTGATGCTGAAGGTGCTCAACACCTTGTGTCTGATTATTCATTTGGGTCATATTCTTATCAAGTGCTGAACCGCATGCAATTGTGTCTTCTTCATTAGTTTATATGGAATCACCTTGGAAAAAGGGTTCATCCATTGGTGGAATTACAGTTGACCACAAACAATTTGAACATATTTTTTAATACTGTAATTCAAAACTAAGGTAAACAATAGACAAAAAATATGGTAAATAAGTTTTTTTAAATTGTGTTTATGGTGTTTACAGCAACAAGCATGCAGAAATTTTGGATGTGGTCATTGTAATGTACAACAAATGGTGCAACCATTAAAAAAATATGACTGCCCTACCCTGATGAAACCAGTACAAATGTAACATGTGACAGAACGTTTATGACCATGCAAACATTTTGATATATGTCTGCAGAAGTTGTTAAAATCTCTGATGCCTGTTCATGTGGAGCAACTTGCACACACTGCCTCATCCCTCCCTACCTCTTCCATCTATCCTATAAAATTCTGAACAGTTCACATGAATACTGGCCAACTACTGCTTCTGTTAAGATATTGCAACAGTCACAATTTTGTCTTTACCATAGAACATATGCAGAACTAACAAAAACAAAGGTCTATTTATTTGTGATGCTCTGGTATTACACAATATGTTCATATATGCTCCAAGTTTCATTATAAATGTTACCTATGTGAAGTTCGATTTTAATTAAGTTTCAGATTTAGTCTTGTGATGGTGAGAGACCATAACTCACTGGTAGTTAAAATGCAGTGATTCTTTTCTTGAGCATTCTCTTTATGAATTAGCCAGACAGATAAGGCAGGCTTATGGGCATCAAATTTCACTGGGATTTTTTTTTTTTTTTAGTTTCTTAGATGGTTAATATGCTTGTGATTCAGGATACCATTAAGAAGCTTAGGCCAGCTGTCCAATTGGTCCAAAGCATTTTCCGACTAAGTAACTTACTCAAAGTCAAACAGTATGCAAATAGAAGGAAACATCTTACTAATAGCCTTTAGCCGATATTCTTTGTGTTACTTGACAGATTTTGTAGGCGTTACCAATATGCTTTATATAATTTCTCGTTGTCTTCAGAGTCTTATTTCATCTATGTTTCTTATTTCATTTCCTGCATTGCTAAAGAACCACTTTGGACCTCTGTTTGACTCTTTGATAGTTATCTCTCTGAGACTGTCTCTGCTTCATTATCTTACAAGGCCAAATCCATTCTTCCTTAGAATATTTTGTTTTCTGTCTTCCTCCTTGCAAAGCCTTTTGTGCACTATCCTCACTACCCAGACTGAGCCTATAATATTTCAGATTGAAAAGAGTTATTTCTTTCTTCTTCAATGCTATCATTCACTTTAATCATGATTCCATTCATATACATGTCTTCTCTGATAGCAGCCCTTAAGATATACATTTATTTATTTATTACTGATTTATTATGTATTTGCATTTGTTTACTGGGATGGTCCACTGAGCTGAAATGAGCCCATTTTCAGAGGAGGACAGGGAGAAAAGCTACACAGTACATGAACAAACATCAAGTCAAATACATCAAATGAAATACATAGATGTGATTGCAGTACACTTATACTTGATTACAAAAAGTGACACTGTAATCATAATGTCATAGATACAAATAAGAATGCTGAATACCTATATATCCCTAAAATATTGATTTCAATTCTTAAATCATGGAGATACAGTTGTTGAAGCAATAGTTTAAACTATATACAGGAAGTACTTTTACATAAAAAGTAGAGTAGAATAAGAGTTGTTAGCAGATTGACTGAGATGGAGTTATAATTGGGGTCATAATGAGGTTACTATGTGAAGGATGTTAGCAGAAGGAGTTACAGATTGGTCAGCGGCCCTGCTTGGTAAAGCTGACTATATATATATATATATATATATATATATATATATATGTATATATATATTAAATACTTGACTGTAGGAGCATGTAGTGTCTGTGCCTAGGAGGCATTTTTAAGATTGTGAGGAACAGACATGAGAAGAGAAATCTAAGAAGTCATAAGCAAAGGCTAAGAAAGGCAAAGTGTTAGAGGACTTGGATAGAGAGTATGCAGAGAAGTATTTTGTGAGGGTGTAAGATACAGTCAAATACAAGGAAGTTTGGGTTTGGTGCAAGTACATAATTCAGTTTAAGAACAGAATTAATACTAACTATTTCATTAAGACCTGGAAATGCATCTGCATGCAAAATATTTAGCCATCTGTATTTAATGTTTTCAATTTCAGTGGTGATGTCCCCATCTGAATAACATTTGTGTACAACTTGGAATCCAGTAAAGGGCAGAATAGTTGTTCCCTACTGTGCTTCTTTTTGGAATACAGCCACAATTATGCTTAGAAAAAAAAAACTGCATTTGCTGCTGCCATTAGAAAGTTGTATATGCAATAGGCTTGGATAAATGCTGCTGTTACTGCTGTTATCAGACCTCTGCCAGGATATATATGCTATTTGATTTAATATGGACTGCATAGCAGAAAATTGTGCAGCAAAGCCAGGTAGGCAGGAAAACAGTATAGTAAACATCCAACCTCTGTCCTGTGTACAGTAATGTCAGTAATACTGTATGACTGTGATGTCTGCAATCTCCACCTTTAAACTTTGCACAATAACATGCATCAAACATCTTAATTTCCCATGCATACATGGAACACTAAATAAAAATATTCCAAGGCCAGTGCATAGCCATTCGCCATTGGCAAATGGTGATGGTAGGGGAGAATACCATGAGGGCAAGCCTAACATCAATGAAGTGAGTGTGAATTATTAAATTGTTTTGTCTGCTTGAAAGCTCTGCAGTATACACACTGGAATATTCTTCCACGAAACAACATCAACATACAAAACAAGTAAAAAATTAAAACTCTATAATAGTACAGACAAGTAAATGCTCCCCCCAAAAAGTAAAGAAATGAAAAACATGTACAAGTCAAGCAAGGAGGACAACAGCTGTTTAACTGAGTAATACATTGCAGCATTAACCAGAGGAATGGACACATCTCCAATACAAATGTCTAAAAGTGTTCTTGGATGTCCACTTTTGTTGAGGGTGATTTGTTATATATCCCAGGCTTAAAACATGTGTTGGCTGCAAACATCAAACCTCTGACCTTATTAGAAAGTGATTCAACACACTTCTGCAATAACTTGCCAGATGGGCATAGAAAATGTTCAATTATGTCATGCTACATTCTTCTCAAACTTTTGCAAACTAAGAAATAACTGATATACATACCTATGCCCCCAGAAAGGGACAAACAATACATACACTAAGCTATGGGTATATTGTGAAATGCAATCCATCACTAAGACTGAAATACAACATTTTTTTAAAACACTGCAACCTACCTTTGCATCAAGTTTGTTGCAACATTTAACACATGTTTTGCAAGGAATAAACAGTCTCCCTGTCTATGATACACATTTCCTTGCTTACACAATTACCTTGATATATTGCCTCTTCAGTCCTGTCACCAGTGTGAATATGCATATGAGGTGTGAATTCATCGGTGTTTATGATTTCCAAAATCTAAGTGCAGGGAATGTAAACATGGTGCACGGTGCAAGGACCAACAGAATTGCATGCACATGCCCTAACTCTGCAAGCATGAGCACTGAGAAGTGTTACATGCTAAATGCTTGCAAGTGTGAATGATTACTCTGACTGCAGTATCAATCAGAGTGTGTCAGGGAGAATGTACTGAAAAGAAATGTTGTGAACACTATTGACTGACTTTGGAGAGCAACATTCCTAACTTCGATATGAACTGTTTATGGCAAGAGTTTCTGCTGATAAATATAATTGTATCTGCAATTCTAAGGAAGTAGATTACTCACTGAAATATATATCAACTGCAATGCAAAGCACATAGAAGTTTTGCTAGAGAAGCATAGATCTTAGAATGATGTCAACAAAATAAAGAGGAACAAAGAGGTGCAGTGTTCAAATGTTTTATTTTATATTGTGTGAGGAAAGATTATCAGTATTGTTGCCAGTATCACAGCCATTCACACATCTAACTGCAAATTACACAGGACAAAGATCAGGATTTTTTTCCCTGTTGCACTCATATCAATTGATGGTATGTCACTTATTGAGTATAGGTAACCTGTTTTTTATCTTGACAGTATAATGTGTGTGGCACATGATGATTAGAATTTGAGCTGTGTCTTGTGAATGTCCTGGCGTTTGGGGGCTCTAATCCAGGCATGGCTGCATTTGTATGAGCATAAACATGTTTAATGAGCATATGTTCATGTTGAAACACAACCAAGTTGAGGAAATATCAAAACTATATATTTTGGCTATTTGTTTGATAATGCTTTGTCTATTAAAGTATACTTTTATCTTTTGTATTCCTCATTTATATGCCATTTGGCAATGCACACTCTAGACTGGTGGTGATCCACAAGTGCTTAATGTACAAATTAAAAAAATAATTTAGGGTATATTCTGCAGCACAAACAAGCCTGGTGGAAGTGAGTGACACTCAGCACTTTGGATAGTACACAGTGAACTTCCTCTGTGGCACAAGGTGTAAGTGCAGTAATCTTACAGAAACAAAATAGCTGATGCTGATTTTGAATTCAGCAAAGAGATAGTTTTAAAGATGGGGATCTGAATACATATCTACACATATTTTGTGATATCAGTGTGTAGCTTTTTGAAAATCAACTATTTCTAGTATTGCTAACAACTTTTCAACTGCTGTATGACCCCTTTAACATTATTTGGCAGTACCTGCAGTCCTGATAACGTATACCAGAAATTAAAGTTTAAATGTGTGAAGGAGATGTGAGAAGGATGATTGTGTCACTGTAATGCACTTTTTCCTCTGGTCATTGCTAGGTATAACCTACACTTGAATTACATTTTCCTATCAGCTTTTTATCTCTGTCATTTTTTTTTTTTTGTTTTGTTTTAGTTTTTATTTTTTTTTCTCTAATGTAATTTCATTTGATCTCCACTCAGCAGCATGCAAATTGTGTTTACTTTCATAGGGAAAAATGAAAAAAATTATTTGGGCTGCCTCTGTGGCACAAAAATGCTGGTGCCAATACACAGGCATCAGAATTCTCCCTAGTACTAAGTGAATAATTCCACCTGTCAGTTAACTATCCTTGTGGCACAATTTGTAACTGAAGTGAATTGAGAGAAATAAGATAGGTGATAAAAGGTTGAAATCCAATTTATTGATAATTTCATAGAGAAGGATTTTTCTTCTTCCTTCGGCTTTTCCTGGTTAGGGGTCACCACAGCAGATCACCTGTATGCTCATGACTGGCAGTGGAATTTTATGGTGTCGAGTTGCCAGCCCAGCACCCAACCTTCCACAGAAGGCACACACATGCACACCTAGGGCCAATTTAGAGTGTCTGATCCACCTACAGCATGTCTTTGGAATGTGGGAGGAAACTGGAGCACCTGGAGGAAACCCATGCAACCACAGGGAGGACATGCAGACTCCGCACAGAATGCACCCTAGCCGAGGATTGAACCAGAGAACCTCTTGCTGTGAGGCAGCAATGCTAACCGCTGCACCACAGTGGCCACCCAATTTCATAGAGAAGGATCTGAGTACATATTTGCACATATTGTAGACCACTTTGTTGTTGTGTAAAGCTAAAATATTCCCAGTATTGCTAAAAGCATGTGAGGTGTTATATGTCTGTTTTTTACATTATTTGTTATTAACTATAAGTCTGATAACCTGTGCCACAAATTACATTTCTAATGTTGCAAGGAGATGTGAGAAGGATGAATGTGTTACTTGAATACAGATCTTACTGTGGTCATTGCTAGGTACCCATTAATTGAATTCATTTTACTGTCAGCTTTTTTCTTTCCCATATTTTTTGTCTAATGCCTTTTGCATTGGAGCTATGCTCAGCAGTGAACAAATGCAGTTCACTGCCTAAGGACAAAGTAAAATATTTATTTCAGTCTGCCTTCTGTAGTGCAAACAAACCCGACACCAGTCCGTTGCCATCAACACTCTTGATAATAGTGAATAAATTCAACAGTCAGGGCAATGCAGTGGTGCAGTGGTTAGCATTGTCACCTTACAGCAAAAGGTTAACTGGTTTCCTTATCAACTGGGGTGCCTTCTATGCATAGTTTGCATGTCCTCCCTGGGTTTGCATGGGTTTTCTCCAGGTGATCTGGTTTCTTCCCAAATTCCAAAGACATGCATCTAGAGTGTTTTTCCCCAGGCCTCCCTTAAAAATGGACTTTGTCCCAGTTGAACTTTCCCAGTAAAGAAATGTTAAATAAATAAACAAACAAATAAATAAATAAATAAATACATAAATTGCAGTGATCCTAAAGACTGAAGATAGCTGAAGCAGGATTTGAATCCACTTGACAGATACCTTTTACAGAGAGGGTCAGAATGCCATCTGTCATGGCATTTTGCTTATGAATGTCATAGTAAATGCACTTTATTATCATTACTTTGTTTATCGCAAGAAATGCGTCATTAATGCTTTATGTAAAACATGGCTTTGATTATATTTAATGCAAAACGCATGCACTTAAGTACAATGTGCACAATATAGACACATATTGTATTCATTGTAAATTAGCTCAGTTTCATGTCCCCTGCATCTACATGCTTAAAACCCACTTGAATTTACCTCAAACAAGCTGTCTGCATATGCTCATGGAATATGTTTGCCTATAGGTAAGTACTTTTTTTTTACATTGGGTGCTTATGCTCCTAGCACTGTTAAATAGCCACCAAGATTGCTTCTGGCTATGAAATGTTACTTGGAATCATGTAAGCATGATCAGCAGCATGTATGTTCAAAGCATCATGTTAGTCATCTTGCATGCTATCATGTAGGCTATGCATGAAGTCTACACAATTATCAATTAATCTTAGGGTTGATTTATCATGCTACATGTGAGACATGCAATTCATATTATGTAGACAAAACAAATCAAAAATTAAACAAGCACATTATTGACTGTCCCTCTGAAATCAGAAGATGTATAAAAACAAATACATTTTAAAACATCTTTTGGATGCAGGAGAATGAGATATGTTTATCTTTACCTGCAAGTTGTGTATGCGCATTATAGTTTAGGGAACATTGCCACTGAAACTGAAAACATAGAACATACATCATAATTATTTTGCACTCAGATGCATTCTCAGGTCTTAATGAAATAGTTTGTATTAAATCTGTTCTTCAACCGAAACATTTTGATATTAACAAACGTTGGTTCAGAAATTAATCAAGGGATTCCAAGTTCTTAACAAATGGCTCATTTTTATTGTTTCATTGTTTGACTTGAAAAAGCCCTGTAGTGAAAGCTTATCATGAAAGCTCATCATACTTACTTACTTGATACCATTTTTAGCTGCTTGTGCTCTCTTTCATCATTTCTTTCTTATGTCTCTAGATATACATGGGGAATAATCAGCTCCAGGGATACACACACACACACACACACACACACACACACACACACTGCTCTCACCTGATTGGTGCAGAATAATATGCATACCCCAGTCATCTTATGCCGTCCTCTCAAATGTCCTATTTTAGAAAAACATTCCTATTTTTATGGTCTAATTTATCCCAGTGAAGGATGCTCCTATCCTTTGAAGTATGTCTGTATTTCCAGTTTTGATTTACCCCTTCACACAGTTTTCTGAATTCCACCCCTCATTGCGTAGAATTTTTGAAGCTGTCTAGTATATAAAACCACAGTATGTGACAGACACACTAGTCCATCCCACTGTCCATCCACAACTAACTAGTGACAACAATAATTTAAAGAATGAGAGTTCACATTATATATCCCATTCTCTTAAACAAAGGCAAGTGCTTTTGTCTGGTAGAATTTTTCAGTACAGTTCAAATTTTCAGATTTTATACTTTCTTTGTGATAACATGATTATATTTTTCCATTTGTTGCTCTCTGTTTTTAAAGGGTGTGCTTCTGAGTATCAGCGTTTGTTATTCAAATGTTATACTAATTAGATGTCCAGATATTTAGCTGAATGTTTGTATACTTCAAGGGCCTTTGCTCCTATTTTCAATGTCAACAGATTGAGAGGTATCATCCTACGATGACTGTAAGGCAATCACAGCTGCTGCCTAAGGATGAAATCAAAATAACAATTTTGCGATCTGCAAAGTTTAGAAATATGCCACTGTACCTCATCTAAGCTATCAGTTATGGCTGGACCATTGTTGTGACAAACATGAGTTCCCCCTCTGAATTTGTAACTTTCTGCATTGTTAGGTATCAAAAGCCTTTTCGGTTGCATTATTAACATGATCCAGATATATTCATTCATCAAGACTTATTTTGAATGCATGGAATCCCATTGTGAAGTGTTGTATCTGAATGACAGTTACATCCAGTTGAGTTTCACAGACCTATTAATACAGACATATTTATGTCCACAGTTTCCAGAGTTATAATGTTTATAGTTTTTGCTTATGTAAAGGTCATGAAGTTTTTCTTACTTCTTTTTAATTTATTGATAGTCAGAATGCAAGCTGACAGGATACAGGGTAGAAAATCTGATCGATGGTCACTTTTTCTGCAGAGTTTGCATGTTCTTCCCATGTCTCTCTGCCGTTTTTACCAATTTTCAAAAGCATGCTGGGTAATTCATGTTCAAGGATGGAAGTTACCAGGTTCAAACTCAGCACTTTGATCTCAAATGTTCTGTCATCACAGTTCAATGAAAAATAAACATTGTTAGACTTTAGAGATGTTAATATTTGGTAGGAAAAGATGAGTGTACCTACCAGTTTAGGTATCATCAGTGTAACACAGTATCTTCTAGATAACAAAACACAGACTGCCTATAATGACAGAGATACTTGGCCATGTAAAACTGTCTCTAGATGATTTGGCCACATTGACTAATGTCTCCAAAAGGTGCATGCATACTCATCGGTATAAAATATGATTAAGACATGTCCTACCTCAACCAATGGCAGGGATCCTTGCTAAACATAGGAGGAGTCTAAACTTGCCTGCTGGTTAAAGCAAACTCACCATAAAGCCTATTGGTACAGTATCTTTAAGCTCATGACCATCTGATGTCCAATTCCAATACTAGGGTCACCTGGGATAGCTCTGCTGAACAAAACATCGATATAAAACCAATCAATGTGCCAAAAATTACCTAAAGATATTTACATTGAATATAGGTTCACTGACAGTGTGAATCTTGGAAATAGATGATTTTAAGGAGGTGATTGGATATTCCGTGTATCTAGGAGACACGTTGGAAGGGCAATACAGTGAAGTCTCAAGGGCTGGGATCCACAGTTGACAACTCTAGGGATGGACAGACTAGCAAAAGTGTTGGGACTGTGTTAGAGAAAGTCTTCAGAAGATAGTGAGGATACAATCAGAATCAGTGGCATACTTATGGTAAGCAGACTGTAGTGTAAGGATGAACCAGTCATCACGATCGCAATCTATACTTCACATTAGGTTTGCAATGGAGATGAAAGTCGTCAGTCAAGCAGCAGTTGCAGAACCTTCTCTGTTTAGCAGGACAAAATCAGTGAGTCTTTATAATATTCTATATGGACAGAGCAGGATATGAGGACTATCTGGCCTCACATGTTTCTTACAATAGGAGTAATGAAGGATAGTCCATTGTAGTATTTTGTCTAATACACTGATAATGTCAAAACATGGCATACCTCAATCACATATTCTCATTAAAAGTAATCAGCATGCAAGGCAAGTAGACCTCTTACTAGTTAAGAAAGGTTATTTGCATCAGATCAGAGATCAAAGTTATTCCTAGTCCAATGGTTAACTTCCAGAATAAACCACTGGTTGCCACAATCATCTGCAAAAAGTTGTTGGAAAAGGTTGTAAGATCAGCAGAGACTGGTGTAAAGATCTTGAATTAGACTGGATTGAAATCAAAGCAGTTTAAGGAAATATCCATGGCTGTAGCAGCTTAGGTTGAAGAGGAAATTGGCAGAGTCAAAAACGAATGGCAAATCCTCAAAACAGCATGTATGAAAATGACAAAATAGATATACAGTCAAGCCAAGTATGGAGAAATGCTGCCTAAGGAAATCTCACAGTTGCATGCAAACAGATAGGATGCTGTCAAAAGTAAGAATGAATGCAGAAAGAAGTGGGAGATAAAAAATGGTAGACCAGGTGGAGAAGAAGTACTGGATGGGTAATAAAATGCCTAAGACAATAAACATAATAGCAAAAGAACAATCTCACCAGATAAATTCTTATATCTTTTGGAAAATGACTCAGCAGTTGGCTCAAAGTATTTTTTTTTCAGGTCACAAGGCAAAGAAAGAATGAATGATAAACAGGATAGCTGATAGGAACTGTTCATAGGGAAACGCTGATTTGGAAAGTCCTGAAATATGTAATATCCCAGACACATCAGAAGAAATCGTGCGGACTATTTACAAAGAACAAATAACAAATGTATGAAAAGTGGTCTGACTCTCAATGGTGTAATAACTTGATGTGGGTGTCCATCATGGCTCGGGTCTGATCCCACTCCAGTTAACTTATTCCATTCCATGGAGTCCTTATGAATTTGTACTCTAACTTCCAGTGGGTTTGGCAAGAGCTTTTAAAAAGTGAAATTATCACCTCACAGTTCAAACAAATATTCACATCAATAGAACCATACCTTTTACTAGAAAACTGTTAGTGGTAGATGGTTCATCACAAAGTAAACTTTACAGGGGTTGTAGTCATTCAATTCTAAGCCTTAAACAGGTTTTATAAGTCAACATAAACATAGTTGTTGTTTGTCTTTCGGCTTTTCCCGGTTAGGGGTCGCCACAGTGGAATTCCGGTCCACTAATGATTGGTAGTAGATTTTCACAAACGCCGACATGCCAGTTCGACGTTCAACCTTCAGTGAAGGCACACCCATTTATGCATGTCTTTTGAATGCCCACCCAACTGGGGGGAGGACATGCAGACTCCACACAGAAGGCACTCCCTGCACTCCGGCCGAGAATCGAACGGGAGAACCTCTTGCTGTGAGGCAACAATGCTACCTCTGCACCACGGCGGATTATTCAACATAAACATAGTAAATACTATTTTTTTGTGATGTCATATAAACAGCTTACCATATCTCAGTAACCATTCAAGAAGCACACACACATACTGCCAGCAGCATTTTATTCCTGCAGCTATGACACTTCATATGAGGCTAAGCAGTTCTGCATGGGTCACTTGATTTTTATATTTAGAGAAATATGAACATCATTACAATATAACTAAACAATACACTAATAATATCTGATATTGCTTTTACTGCACTAGACAGAAGTCAGCTATTGATACATTTGTGTTTGCCTTTATGTAAGCTTTAAGATGGAATCTTCTGATACCTTGCATGTAGCGTGGTTTTGGAATTGTTATTACAAATGTGAACAAGCAATATTTGACACCTAGAGGTGCCAGTAGGATGTAACTGCTGACATTCACAAAGGTGTCACTATAGATTGCATCAGCACATAGGGTAGAGAGGATATATTACCAAGAATTACAAAAGATATCACACTAAACAGAGGTCCTGAAAAGGAAATTCAACAAATGTTAGGGGATTAGAATGAAACCCTGAAGACACTTAGGATTAAACTAAGTACAAATGACAGTATTTATTTAGTTAGTTAGTTATTCAATTGTCTGTTTACCGGGAGAGTCCAACTGGGTAATACCCATTTTCAGGAGAGGCACAGGGAGAAAGGCTCCATTTGATTACGCTGCATTATACTAAGCTCGAGTTAAACACAGAGTAGTTACATTTCTATTTACATTTATACACAGACTGTAATTACATTTATATATTGTATGATTTTACAGAGGTGGAAGTTACTAAAGTGAAAGCCAGTGTGTAACTTAATGGATTGTACAAGTAGCTGTTATGTATAACATTTCTTTTGTCATTTCAGTGAGAGTTTGAGAATATTCTGTTTAAAGAGAGTATTTGGAGTGTATTGTACGGTGAAGACAAAGTCTTAACCTTGTGATGAGCATGTGCAGGACCAGGACTGATTATGATGTTGTTTAAGCAGTGGTTTAAAACTAGTGAGTTTGTCAGAGAGTTTTATTTGTCTTTGGATACTATTCCAGAGTTTAGTAATACATTGGGAGTAGAGTGAGTGTCCTGCAAAAATATTTCACTTATTTGTAAACTGTATTTGTTACAAGAGTGGAGGTCTCTTGTTAGACAGTAATAAGTTTGTAATGCAGGGCGTTTTTTGGTTGATGAATGAATGCGTGTGCTGTATTGGGAAGTATCGGGGTGGGGGGGGGGGTTGTTGACAGTAGCCATGGTTTGAAATAGAGAAAATTGGAAGAAGCTGAGAAATGAGACTGAAGGGAGAATACTGAAACAGTTTAACATCTTTAATTATCTGAGAGATGCAAATGAGGAGCAGAGACGTCTATATGAGGAGGTCAAAACTAGAATCAGAGGTGCTGTAGCAAACTAATACACATTTTCAGGTGTTATATGTGAGGGAAGAATGCCAAAAAGCTGAAAAGTACACAAAACACTGGCATAATCCAAGTTTCTCTATGGCATGGAAACCATGTTGAAGGTAGTGTATATGAGAAAGCTTGAGGAGATGTAGACGAAGATCCTGGAATGAATAATATAATGAAAACTGTGGGACACATGAAGGAATGATGATATCAGAATGGAAACAAAATTAACCCCAGTTGTAGAGAATGTCGAAGAAACTGTATTACAGTAATAGTTTTACATTAACAGGAAAGAAACATACAACTTGGTAAACTGGATTTGGGAAAGAAGGAAAGACAAGAGGAGTTGAATACATACAGTCAAGTGATGGGTAGATTGCAGAAAAAACAGTGAGGCATGACTGTGGAAGAAGGTAGGCAAGTGGCTCAAAATGGATATGTTCATAGGTTCAGAAGTAGGCTATTGGCCCTAGGGCCTGTACAAGCCTATCCATAAAAATTCCCTGGCTATTTCTTCCCACAGTATTTACTTCCCTGGACCCCTGCCTAGCAGGGCGACTGACATAATCCCTGGGGTGAATTTCTTATCTCCCATCCAGTATGGGTCCATAGGTATAGATGGAGTGAGTTGACATAATACCCTTTAGCCAATGCAATGATGGAGAAACGGAGATTGATAGTGATGATGATGATGATGATGATGATGATAATGATGCTTGGAGTTCATGCAGATTAATTTGACCTGTTCAGTGAATCTAAACTGTTCCATTAAAACTTCATGGTGGAGCAATGTGGGCTCTAAACCATTTATATACACTTCTATAGACTCCTGGATGTCTGTTACATTAATATTAGTTAAAATTTCTTCAAATTAGTACTGTAATATTTTATTGCTGGATGGAAGCACTGGTTACCAGGTACAATGATTTCATGCCTGAGGAGAAGGACAATCATTATGCAGCATTTACACAGTATATACATGCGTTACTAGGATATTAGTTCTTAGGAACTATGAGTTGCAAGATATTGTGTGCCACATGAATGTTGTAGAAGGAAAAGATATAGCTACATTGTCTGCATCTTCTGCTGATTTGATATGGATGTACGTGATCATTCATACGGGAAATTGCTACTGGTTAACAGGTCATAAAGGGGATGACAACACCTTCACCTTCCTGAAAACAGAAGAAGCTGTGTCACATGTAATTTACCTCTTGTCAGTTAAATGGTGATGATATCTGATGTCAAGACTAAACGGGGCATGCGCTTTTATCTATCATACCAAAGCGATGCTCATTGATGCATGCAGTTTGCATAATGTTTTACAAGACATTGCAGTGTGAATTGCTCCTTTTATACACAAGTATATGCATGGAGCACCATGACTGTGTTCTGAATTTAGGAAATAAAATGACTTTATTAAGCAGATTCATTACATAAACAGTGTGCTTAACAAAGCTTTGTTAAGCATCTTTCAGTGCAATTTTTAGTCTTACAGTATCTATTACAAAACAATAGAAAATGCATTTTTTAGCTTTAAAAGTAGTGATTCACTTCAATGTCATTCAGAACCAGTGTGCATCAGAGTAAACTATCTAACAGCTTTAAATGCAGTGCATTCATCAAATAGCAATTCACTTCCTCTCACACTCTGTCTATGCAAAGGGTTTTATGGCTTTCACACCTGTAAACCTCTTCGTGCTCCTATACTTTTTTTCTGCAGCTGGTAGTCCATGCAGTACACAAATCTCTATGGACTACAAAGAATTACAGCATAATATCTCCAATCAAAATAGTTTATTATATATTTTTGACATAGATACATTTCTCCATATCTTATTCTCCAACACATAATATATCGGTTATGTTTGGAGACTAAACCACAAAGCTCTATATTATGATTCTCTTCTTCAGTCTATTTGCGTTCTGTTGTCCCATGGGTTTTGATGATAGTTGTGCAATACCACAGCAAGAGAGGTCACTGCACACAAAACACACACACACACACACACACACACACACACACACACACACACACACACACACACACACACAAATGAGCAAATATGTACTACAGCAAAATTCAATTAACAAACAAAACTTGTAAGGCTTGTGGATAGTGCGATCCTTTATCAGCAAAGTGGATGACTAATCACCAATTACCTACACACTGAACATGCTAACACCACTGCTATAGGGTTTTACAGCACAGTATTTTTTTCAGTTTTGCAGTAACAATGGTATTAATATATTTAGACTTAGAGTTTATTTACGATGCTTTTTTTATAAAGATTCACTACTTTAGTTTAGTCTATAACTTCAAATTATGGTGTTATTTTCTATGGTATTCTTTGTATACATTGGGGAAATCTGCTTATTGTAGAATAAATGATTGAATGTATAGGTGCAGATATATTTAGACAGACACATAGATGGATCAAAAAAAGGCAGATTAAATTATGTTATTTTTACCAATATTCCTGTTAGAGAACGAAAATTTTACTCTGTGACAAATCTGATTAACAAAACAGCCTCTATTAACTGAACAAGTGGTAGCAGGATGAGGTGGTGCCAACATCAGACAAAATAAAATGTATTCCCATATAAAGATGAAGGTCTTTCAAAAATCAAACCATCTACCTCCTGTTTAAAAGATATTTGTGAAAAGTAAATAAAACAGAAAGGTCAATGTTTAAATGAGAAAAAAGAAGGCGAAGAAGAAACCTACAGATACAGACTAATTATGATATTTTGCCTGAAGTAAAACAAATACCACTGAGATCTGACATTTGTTATACACAGTAATGGTAAGATACTGTGATGTTAGGAATGGCTTTAGAGCATGTGCTGAGAATAATTATTTTACAAGGGGAAGTCTTGTTAAAATTCTGGTACTTTAGATCTGCATTTAGCCACTGTCATATGTTGGCAGGGATAATATACAAAATCTGTCTTGATAGTTATCTTGACACACTATGGTTGTACATATGAAACACAACGTTTCAGCCAGTAAAGATGTCCCTCATGGTCTGGTTTTATAGAGAAGTGTCAGTAACAAATTGATTTTTGTACAGCTAGAATTGATCCTTAGCAAAATGTTCCCATATGCTTACTAAAGAGGATTCTTCAAAAATCACTTCATATGCAATTAACATTATTCTCTGTCAGCTCCTTGTCAAAAGATTTCACAGCTTATGCCCATTAAAATGGATGTTTTACCTTTCTTCCATTATAAATGGATTGGGAGACTTGCAATCATTGCTGTTTTTATGCATTGTTATGCATTTGAAAACAGCTATTTGAAATAATAAGTATAAATACACATCTATGATGTTTGGAATGCTGACTGTATTATGTTTTTTATAAATAATTTGCTTAAAATACAAGATATCATTCATAATTATATTTACTGACAATGCTACATATTAACAATACTGCAGTTATAGAATGCATGACAAAATGTGACACCATGTACGTAATTATAATGTTTAACACTTGATACTATAACTAGAGGCAATTCTATGGCAAACGGAGAAGTAGCCTAGGTACGTAGGTGTGCACTGGGCTAATGACCAATGAGCCCTTTCTAAAAGTAGCCATACATCTCAGTCTTCTGACAACTTCTGGTACCCTTGATAAGTGAAAGTGGGTCTTGTGAGATGTAACATTTACATGCGGGGGTCTGTAAGAGGAACCATTTACAGGTGGCCGGTGTCCATCAGATACACAGGTGCCAAAGCAGGTATGAATTCCCTGCATCCCATCCAATTGTTCAAGCTACACTTGAATTGTGTTATATTTGAGCTGTGCTTCACATGATGGGAAGCCTGTTACAAAGAAAGGATAGTCTCTGGGATACATATCTTTCCCTTTACCAGGTCCTACTTATATCGCAGGTAAGGTTTGAGTCTTTAGAGCAGATAATTCTTGCACTGTTTGTTTTGCAGATATGCAAAATTACATTTTATCTTGTGTTTCAGGCAACTGATGCTGAGGGAAACAGAAACTCAGTAACCTAAAAAGAAAACATTTCTCTAGAATATTATGCTAGGGCAGTGCTTGCCTTAAAGTTAAGTGAAGTATGTGGGTGCATACCGTGCCCACAATTGTCAAGGCACATTATTTTGTCCTCTTTTGATTTTTTTAACAACAGTTTTGAATCCTTTATTGAGATTAGGTACATAATTTAACTTACATTTATTTGTTACCTTGCCATAACTGCAAACCCAACCCTTAGCAGCCTTTAGTAATGGCAGATGAATCAAAGTAAGCAGTCACCAAGGTGCTGCTTGAGGCAATATCTCTTACACAAAAGCAGGTTACATTTATTCAAGTAAAAGTAAAATTAGATGAGTCTTCCATTCCACTCCAGGATCATACCCCTTCAAGTATAATTTTTGTACAACTCATTTGTCTGAATTTATGTAACTGAAAAAAAATATTAACCAGGAGTTATCTGCCTGGTAACTTAATAATTTCACGTTTTCTGTTAAACTAAGATTATAAACAAAGTAAAACCACTCAAAAGCAACAAGTAGATGAAAGAAGTGTGCAGAACAGACCACTAGCAAAAATCCAAATTTATTTAAGTGCTGTTCGTCAAGTTTCAGACTTCATCAGAATAAAATCACATGATCATGACAAACATATATACACTACCCCACCTAGCCATTGGTCAATGTAATTACATCATTTCCTCTAAAACAGACATTATACAAAGTTAATAAAAATGATTTAAACTTGATATTCTTGCAAATAATACAACGGATAAACCTATAAAAAGTACATCGATTTTAATTTTAAAACAGAACTCAAGGAAATTCTGCCATTAAGACCTGGTACTTGGCAGGCATTAGTTTTAATCTGCCATGTCAATTCCTTAAATTCTAGCCATTCATCCATTGGTCCCCCTCTTGCTCCAAGGTCAATATGGTCTATGGCCCCAAACCCAAAAGTATGTGTAGGGCACGCACAAATGTGTTTGTACAAAGCACTGTTTATGTTTTTATTCCTGATGTCATACAAGTGTTGATACACCCTTTGCCTCAGTGCTCTTTTGGTCTTACCAATATAGAAACTGTTGCATAGGTCACACACTGTGACATACACCTCCCCCTTTGAGTAACAGGAGTATCGCTTCCTACGTTTTACCATACCATAACCAGTGATTTTGATGGCCTCACCTTGAAACATGGCTGGACACTGATTACATCTCCCGCATTTGTAGCAAACACCCAGTGTGGGTGCACAAGAGACTCTTTCTAATAGGCCCGTTAAACTAACTTCCCTCTTGTAAACTATAATGGGCTTGTTTCCCACTACTGAGCGAACATAGTTGTCAATAGTGAACATGTCCCATAATCTACATATAATGTTCCTGATATCATAGACGTCAATGCTAAAAGGAAGAATGAAAGCTCTTGAGAAACAATCCTGTCTCCCAGTCTGGGTTACTCCAGTGGGGCCCTTCTCGTTGGACAGTAAGCAAAAAAAGTCCCGATTTCCCTTTTTCCAATCACTTCATTGTGCAATTTCTTGAACAAAATTGCCAGGGTAACCTCAGCATATTTTTTAACTTAGCACACTCACTCAAAATATCATCCAGTCCTGACACTAGGGCTCTTTTTTGGTGCACCGGGTACCAGCTATCAAAATGCAACAGTGAGGCTGTATGTTGGCTTCCTATACAAATGAGAAGTGAAAGCCTTGTTTACATAGCTTTTTAAACTGTTACATCCAGAAAATTCAGTCGGTCGTTGTCTCTGGCCATGGTGAATTTAAGGAAGGAGGTGGTTTGTTTAATGTAAATGAAGAACCTATCTAGTTCCTCTTCACTACTCTTCCAGAAAATCACCAGGTCATCATGGTACCACCCGTATAGTGCTCAAGAGTCATCTTTGTAAGTTGAATTTAAAATAAATAAGTCCTCCCAGTGTGCCAGCATAATGTTGGCAAAAATGGAGGCACAACAGGTGCCCATCACTACTCATAGGTTCATAGGTCGGTACTAGGATCTCGGCCCTAGGGACTATACAAGCCTATCCATACCAATTACCTGGCTATTTCTGCCCAAACTATTTATTTCCATGGACCCCTGTCTAGCAGGGTGATGACAGGATCCCCAGGGTGAATTTCCTTTCTCCCATCCAATCGTCAATGTTCCTTTTGAAGAGGGCCAAAGAGGCGCTATGATTGACATGTATGAGCAGTCTATTCCAGAGTCTGTGGAGTCTCTGGGTCAGGAACCTATCTCTCCAGCATGTTTTGTTTATTGTGACGGCAACGTTTAGATCCCTGGAGCATGTGGCTCTGAGGGATTGGGATTTCTTTAAGTGTAGCATGTACAACAGCTCTGGGTTTGACATGGCCTTGTATGTTAAGCAGAGATTGCCTCTGAGTAGATGATATGTGATAGAGTACAGCTGGAGTTTTTTTAAGGCAGTCAGCATAGGGCATCTGCTTTAGGCCTGTGATTCTTTTAGTGAAGTATTTCTGTGGCCTTTCCAGTTCTTGCATATGACTTGAGAGGTACATACCAAATGGGGCATTGTATTCTATAATGGGTCTAATGAGTGATGAGTTCAGTGGGACAATGACCTCCTTTTTTCTGGATGAAAAGCCCTTAGTGGTGAGGTGTGCTACACAGAAGGATTTCCTGACTGTTGTGGCAATGTGGTTATCGGAGGTGAGACCATTGTCCGCCTGTGTCCCTAAGTCTCTTATCACACTTTCGGTGTTTAGTGTACTGCCCCCTGTGTGGTAATTCAGTGGTACATGTTTTTTCCCAAAGGGGATAACTATAAATTTCTTGGCATTGAGCTTGAGCCCAAGGCTCTGGCACCAAGCATCTGCTTCTGTAAGGCCCTTTTGTAGAATATCCACATCATTTGGGGATTCAGTAATGGCTCCCATTGCTGATTCACTTATGAATCTTCGGTATCCCAAAAATAGTTGAGATCCTTGTTTCCTTGGTGTCTAAAAATCAAGTTCACTTAGTTCCAACTGACCATTAAATAGTAATTCATACAGGGTAAGATCAATGTTCCTGTATGCAATGTTCATCTTATTACATGAGACTTCAGTGTAAGTGTCACTGAACAACAATTCAAACCTTTTATTATTGTATTTAGAAACATCCATCACCACCAACCCACCACCCTTGTCTGGTTTCATAATATGGACATCCTTCTTACCCAATATGTCATTCAGCAGTTTTTACTCCCTATTGTCCAAATTATAGGCTTTAGTAATACCTTTGAACCTCAGTTCCCTGATTTCTTTCTCAGAAAGAGTTTCAAATAGTTGGACCAATGAATGGGAAGGGGGTATGAAGGTACTAGGTCTAGTCAAATGGGAATTTGGTACTGCTAGGTTTTCATTGTCTGAAAAATGAAGGGCCAAATTCAATTTCCTTTTAAACAATTACAACTGTACAATAGTTTCAACCAGGTTGGCCCTTTTTGCTGGTACGAAATTCAAACCTTTAGAAAAAAGTTCAGCCCACTCCCCATCAATCACCAGGTGGCTAAGATTGTAAATACTGAAATCACCTTGCACATTTTTTATAATTTTACATGCACTAAAATCATGTTCATGACACATCAAAACATTACTCATCTCCAATGATGGGTTTGAGCACCCCCTTCCCCTCCTCTGTTGGCCCTGGTGCTGTCCCTGGCCATACCTCCAACTCGTTTGATTCCCATCCCTATGGTTCATCAATCTCTCCAATCTCCTCAGAGGGGGGGTCCTAAAGGGGCTCCAGATTCCATGTCATCACTGTCCAAGTCAACATTTACATCCTGTTGAGCTTGCCCATTAAAGAAACTAGTTTACTGACCTAGTTGTGGTTCCGGGTAGGCCCTACCACCAACATAATCACATTTGTAAACACCAAATATTGCATGAGAAGACAGAAGAACCAACACGACTTAGCGTACAAAATGTTTAATCTCTGCTTTCGTAAAAACTTCCTCAGAATAATGATAGCGCTGGACCACAACAGTTAAATACAGAATGTTAAAACAATTAAACAATTAACTAAGTAATTAATCTATTTAAAACATCAATTTAAAAATCAACTTAAAGAAAAGGGATTTAACCCTTTAAATCTCTGTTTGTCAAATAACACTTGATGTTAATGTGTTAATTTAAACCAGGTACATTGTCTGCCCCCAACTTTATCTGCCAATAAACCTCTCATTTCAACCTGATTTTTGTAATCACCCCCTGTTTTGTCTGCACATACTTGCTCAAGGATAGTAAAACAAACCTTTTTTAAAATTGTTACAGACTTTAGAATGTCTGTATAAAACACTTGGTCTTAGTTTTGTACCAAGCCATAGATCCTCCTTGACTCCCACAGTTTTGGAACTAAAAATCTACACAAGAAAATTAAATTTAGCATTTATTATAAAGGACTCAGTAGTTAGGAAGTCCTTGAAAAGACTGTTCAATTTTAATCCTAGCTTACACTATACTATAAAACAGTTCAAACTGTTTTGTGAAAGAGATATTAGATGCTTGTTGGACGGAAAGGCTGTTAAGCCTTTTCATAATTTGTCTACTGCTAAAAGATGTGCATTGAATGAATTAAGGCATAAATCCAACTTAAGGTTCATGAAGGCAGACAAGGGGGGTGGTCTGGTAATTATGAATAAAGAGGACTATTATAAACAAATAGAAAGCATGTTAACTAATTTAGAAATGTATGAAGAAGTGTTCATGCATGAAACTTGGGCTAAATATCATGAAGTTAATGCACTCTTGGATAACATCCTTCTAAATAAAGAAATTGATGTAGATTTGTATAACTTTTTTTACAACAAACATCATTGTGTAGGTATTCTGTTTGGAATACCCAAAATTCATAAACATCCAGACCACCCCCTTTTAGACCTATAGTCTCTGCAAGTGGTAACATTGCGGACAGCATGTCCATTTATCTAGATACAGTATTTCATCCAATTGTCCAAACCCTGCCATCATATTTTCGTGACTCCTGGGACATCCTGGATTACATTAGGAGGTTTCAGGAAGGTATGTTGTCAGGTTTTGTAGATATTTCTTTGATTACTGTTGATGTAGTATAATTCACATCTATACCTATTTTAGAAGGTATAGATAATGTGAGGGACTACTTAAATAAATACAGTGAGATTGAGACAGTTGAAATTAATGTTTTATGTACATTTTTAGAAACTGTATTATACAATAATTGTTTTTTCTTTCATGACAAATACTACAAGCAAAAGAAAGGCATGGCGATGGGGGCTAGTGTTGCCCCAGCCTACGCAAATCTTGTTTTAGGATGGTGGAAGAGAGAATTAATGCCAACTATGATAGGATTCAACAGTATTTTATTGTACAAAAGGTTTGTAGATGACTTGTTTTTTGTAGATAGAAAGGGTACAGAATGAGATACATTTTTGGAAAACTTGAATAAAACCTCCCCTTTCTTATCTTTCACTATGAGTAGTAGTGGGTCCACAGTTAATTTTTTGGACATAGTATTGAAATGGGATTTTGAAGCAAAGAGATTTGAAAGTGACATCTACAGGAAAAACACTTTTTCCAATACTTATCTGCACTGGATGAGTAACCATCCAAAGTATACGAAACGTAACATCCCAAGAGGCCAATACATTCGGGCCTCCAGGATGATTCGTAACAAAGATTCCTTTATAAAGGAAACACAGTTCATTACTAAGTTGTTTGAGGAGAGATGGTATGCCAAAGATCTTTTAGTGGGAATTTGTGATGAAATTCATAGGAAAAGACATACTGATTTTCCACCTATTTTAAAAAAAGGTATTATCAACAAAAGTAAAAAAACAACAGCACGGTGGACCATGGTCCACGGCGTTGCTTAGAAATGTCAGTAGATTCTCCTTACATTAGAGGTATTATTCACATGCCTCTCAAGTGTACCTCATTACGAGGAATGTACCTCATTTGGGGTCTTAAAAAGTTCATGTTCCTCAAAGTTCCTTAATGTTCCGCATTGAAAGACTCTGTCACACATTCAGTGTTAGGAATTTTTTTTAAGTGAAATCTATGGTAAATAGAAATGAATCATATAAAGAAGCTCTTTTAATGAATTAATAAGTAAAACCAGCATATTTTAACCATCCTGTAGCCTTCCTAGTTGAAGTTGTTAGTAAGCCATTAGTATGTGTTCCACATTTTGCCCATTTATTCCACGTTATGAGGGCTAGTGTTCCTCATTTTGAAGATGGAAGGTTGAGAGCTATGATTATTCAACGGAACTGGAGGATTATTAATAGCCACAGGGAAGTTGGTCAAGCATTGAGTGACCATCCAAAGTTTGTGAACACCAAAAAGTGTAGTATAAAACAGTTGTTAGAAACAACTGACAAGATGGTTGGTGCAATTAAATCACAGAAGAGCAAAGGTATGTACAAATGTAACAGTTGTTCTAGTTACCGGTACATTTATGAGGGCCCTTTTGTTATGTTTTCTCATCTCCAATACACCATCAATTTAAAATTTAGATACAGCTGTGAAACTGTTGGGATCATTTACTTAGCTCTATGCTGAAGGTGTGACAGTTTTTATGTCAGAATGATAACTAGAAAGTTAAAGGACAGGATTCAGGAACATCTAAGGGCTATTAAGCATAAGGATGACAACAATGCTTTATACAAACATTCTAAAGTCTGTAACAATTTTATTAGTAGCAAATCTTTGTTACTAATAAACAGATTTTTTCCCTTTCAAGAGTTACGGAGTCTCAAATGCTTATGTCAACATTTTATGTACGAGCTGTATAGACGCCTTGGTTATCTCCTAGCCGCAACTCTTGGATTACAGATTAATTACTTAGTTAACTGCTTAATAGTTTTAACATTCTGTATTTAACTGTTGTGGTCCAGTGGTATCATTATTCTGAGGAAGTTTTTACGAAAGCAGAGATTAAATATTTTGTATGCTAAGTCGTGTTAGTTCTTTTGTCTTCTCGTGGAATTTTTGGTGTTTACTTTTTGGTATTTCCACTTGGTCCTGTGGTGAATTTGGATTATATAATCACGTTTGTCTCGAACTGTTTTCTTTTCTTTCCGTGTTCTAATGTCACTAAGATCTTTGTCAGCCACTGAAAATGCTTTGTAAAAATCATGCTTTTTGTGCTCAAATAAAAGGTAATTTTTTATGCTAGTATCAAGTTTGTTGATTTCAGTCAATAAATGAGCCATGTTCCTATTGTTGTCAACAGTGAGCAATTGCACCATCTCACAGCCTTGCCTGTTGAACAGTTTGATTAAATCATGATGTAACTGTGAGTCTTTAACCAGTCCAGTTGGATATCTCCACATACGGAGGCCCTTAGGGACCTGCTCACATTTCAGACATTCATTTAAATAACTGTTTTCCAACTGTATTTTTTATATTTAAACAAAAGTTCTTTATAAGAATGAATTTTTTCATTTACAATACCATTAGTTTGTTGCCCAAGTCCAGTACTGTAGTTCCATTCTGTATCACATCTAAGCCATTGTTCAACCGAAAAATCCGAAGTTGTATCATTCCCATTGCTTGGCAAGCTTGCCAAATGAATGCTCAGCTCGCCACCACTCCTGCTTGAACTCCATTACCCTGATTGCCCACTCTCTGAGCTGGGGTGATGAACGACCTTTGCGAGGCCTGGGAAATAGACTCACTTCCTCCATGAACAGGCTCCAACCCATTTGAAATAAGCCTGTCAACTTTCTGAGTAAGTTCAGCCACTGTTGCTGCCAAAAGAGCTACAGACTGCAATAAAGCTGAAAAACCAGTGCTGGAAGCTGCTCCTGACTGCTCCCGATCATTCATACTCCACAAACCAAGAAATAAACAAAGTAAAACCACTCAAAGCTGCAAATAGATGAAAGAAGCGTGCAGAACAGACCACCAGCAAAAATCCAGGTTTATTTAAACGCTTTTCGACAAGTTTCAGACTTCATCAGAATAAAATGACATGATCATGACAAACATATATACACCAGGAAGCCACTCCCAACTGCTTCTGTTCATCCATACTCCACAAACCAAGAAATAAACAAAGTAAAACCACTCAAAAGCAGCAAATACATGAAAGAAGCATGTAGAACAGATCCCCAGCAAAAATCCAGGTTTATTTAAGCGCTTTTCAACAAGTTTCAGACTTCATAAGAATAAAATCACATGATCATGACAAAGATATATACACCACCCCACCTAGCCATTGGTCATGTAATTACATCACCTCCTCTAAAACAGGCACTATACAAAGTTAATAAAAATTATTAAAACTTGATATTCTTGCAAATAATACAACTGATAAACCTATAAAAAGTACATTGATTTTAATTTTGTAACAGAACTCAAGGAAATTCTGTCATTAAGACCTGGTACTTGGCAGGCATTAGTTTTAATCTGCCATGTCAGTTCCTTAAATTCTAGCCATTCATCCATTGTTCTCCCTCTTGCTCCAAGGTCAATATGGTCTATGGCCCTAAACTTAAAAGTATGTGTAGGGCACTCACAAATGTGCTTGCGCAAATCACTGTTTATGTTTTTATTCCTGATGTCATACAGGTGTTGATACACCTTTTGCCTCAGTGCTCTTTTGGTCTCACCAATATAGAAACTGTCGCATAGGTCACACACTGTGACATACACAACCCCCTTTGAGTAACAGGAGTATCTCTTCCTAGGTTGTACCATACCATAACCAGTGATTTTGATGGCCTCACCTTAAAACATGGCTGGATACTGTTTACATCTCCCGCAGTTGTAGCAACCACCCAGTGTGGATGCACAAGAGTCTCTTTCTAATAGGCCCTTTAAACTAACTTCCCTCTTATACTAAGATTATTAATACATACAATTGCTGACTAGAGAGACAGAGAGAGAGACAGGATTTTTCACATTTGCATGTTGTTTAGTATATATCAGACAAGTGACTAATTTAGATAAGACTCTTTAAACAAGAATGTTCTACTTCCTGATAGTAGATTAACCCACTCAATTTAGTCACTTGCAGATATTATTCTAACTATGTTCCTAGTTTCATAATAAAAAAATGTTTATGAAAAACTGGAGGAAATATTCTCATGCATATGTTTTGCTTGTTTAGCTTTTCTCTTTTGACTTATATGTAAATTGTAAACAGAGAGATACATATAGATACATTTACAAACTAAATATAGATTTTCCACATTCAGGTCTATAATGTCAAAGTCTTAGATGATTGAGTCTGTCATTCAATGCTTTCTATGATGAGGTCCCTGACAACTTACACAACTACATAACAGACATAGACACAATAAACAATGAATAATTTCACTGCTGATAGGTAAAATATAGCTGCACTTCAGAGCTGCTGATCCAGAGATACATGCAAATAATGTGGAGCCAGATATTGCTTGACATTGTCAGTGAATGACGGACAGGTGATTCAATGAGCTGAAAAATGCAGGTGCTGACTGACTTTAAAACCTTTCATCATGATTTTGAAATACCAGAATCTCTCAGCATATGCAGTCTGGTAAAAAAGAAATGAGGAAAACATCAGTTGCTAGCCCTTTAATTCACTCTATAAGTACTTTTCAGTTTCTGCCTGACCAGTATTTAGGATGCAGGTAATAAGATCAGTCACTGATGCTTCTCATGACTCTGCAGTACTCATAAATTTATAAGAATGTCTTAGTTTTCAACAAGGTATGACTGCCTGTAGGCTCATCTGACAGGGTGGGGTAAGCATAAATGGTGTTTCAGAAGGTTTACTATTGAAACCTCGAACATCACAACGTAAACCTATCAAAAATGTGGTTTACATGTTCGATGTTCACAATAGTAAACAGCATTAACGATCAAACACCAAAGCATTCAAAGTCGAATTTGATTCCTGCACTCTGGTGTCCGAACTACAATGCACTGACAGTCATTTTTTTGCAGGGGGGGAAGCCACCCTGCACCCCCCACCCCCCGTGCCACTTATATATTCCAAGTCCAAGATTGTACTACAGTGCGGACATTCTCCCAAGTCCACTGTCCTGGTCTTCGGACTTCCAGAGTCAACATTGTAACCATCTTCCAAACGATTTTCTGCATTCCGACTCCCGCACAACTAAATTGCACATAAGCCACTTTCAACATATTGACTGTAAACCGTTTCAGTATATGCCTTGTTGTAGGCATATAAGATTTTAAAAAAATTATGTTTATACAACATATGTTCTGAAAAAGATTGTTTGTTTTAAGTGTCTCAGAGTTGATTGTTTCTTCCTATAAATGTATTGATCAGTCGGGATAAAAAACAGAAAAGGTTAGTGATCATGGAGTCATTTTGACATTGAGAAAGCAAAACTCTTGCCTACTGAAATCTGTATTTAATGATAAGATGGAACAAGTTTTGCTGTTTATTTCATCATCATCATCAGCCCCCTTTTTTTCCCATTTTTTCTACATGAGGTCGGGGTATCATGTTAACTTTCACCAACTCTTGATTCAGTGCTACACTCCTACCTTCTTCAAAACTCATGCCTGACTGTCTCAGATCTTCTTCAACACAATCCATCCACCTCTTTGCTGGACATCCCCACTTCCTCTTACCTTCTTCCCGCCTGTCCCAAATCTTCCTCATCAGACTGTCTTCTATTTTTCTGCATGTGTCCAAACCACTGTAATCTGTTCTCTTTGATCTTTTCTGCAATTGGAGCTACTTTGCTTTCTGCTCTTATATCCTAATTTCCTCATTTGTCCCACAGTGTGCATCCTACCACCCTTCTCAGGGACTTCATTTCCATCACCTCTAGCTTCTTCAACTGTTTTGCCCTTACTGCCCAGGTTTCTGTACCATACAGTAGTACTGGTCACACCACGGTCTTGTACACCTTGCTTTTCAGCTTCTTTGGCAATCTTTTGTCATAGACTACACTTGACACTCTATGCCAGTTGATTCTAGCTTTGATCTCTTCATTCAGACTACCCTTCTCCTCAACCACCCCTCCCAGATACTTGAAGCTGTTTACCTGTTCCGCTATCTTCCCTTCTATCGCTATTCTCAGCTTTTTCTGATCTCCCTGATTTGCTGCCATTATCACCATCTTATCTACACTTAGTGTCATCCCACAAGCCTTCAGTTTTGAATTCCATTCTCCTAGCCTTTGCTGAAGTTCTAGCTCAGAGTCAGCACTGTAATGCCACATCATCTGCATACAGCAACTTTGTTGATGTGTCCCTTCCGACCTATTTGCTAATGTTGTCCATCACCAGTATGAACAGCAGTGGGCTTAGAGCTGAACTCTTGTGTACACCCACTCCCACTGGGAACCCATCTGTGAGGCCGAACGCTGTCCGTACTTGAGTCCTTGAGTCCTTGAACATAGCCTGCACTAATTCTACCAGTGTTTTTGGGACTTCAAACCACAGCAGTACTGCCCGGATCAGCTATCTTGGGACCTTGTCATATGCTTTCTCCACGTCTGGGAATGCCCATTAGGATTTTCTCCTCATTTCTAGCTTCTTCTCAAGTATCTGTCTCACTGCAAACATTGGGTCAGTTTTGCTGCATCCTGATCTGAATCCAAGCTGCTCATCTCCCATCTTACATTCTGCTACTCTGCGTATGCTTTTATCAATCACCCTCTCCAGAATTTCATGCAATGTGGTAGGAGTTTGATGGATCTGTACTGCCGACAGTTGTGTATGTCCCCTTTGTTCTTGTACACTGGCATGAGTATACTTTTTCTCCAGTCATCTGGGATATGCCTTTCTCTCCACACTGTTATTAGTATCCTCAGGAGCCATTTCCCCCCTATCTCACCCATCATCTTTATCATATCTGCTGTAACCGCATCTGAGCCTGCTGCTTTCCCTGACTTCATTTTCCTTAGTGCTGTTCTTACTTCTTCTAGGCTGGGCTCCTCTTCTTCTCTCATCGTAGGCTGTTTCTGGAGCAGTACAGCTTCTGTGGGGTTTTCTTCATTCAGAAGCTGCTAAAAAATCAGTTCTCCTTCCATCTGCCTTTGATGTCCTGTGGACAGGTAAGCAGGTGTTCCTGACATTCCTTATGAAGGGGGGCTGATTATCTTCTTTATCTTTCTGTCTTTGCCTTGCAACTTGATAGAGTTCTTTCTGCCACTTACTGACTCACTTTCAAGATGTTGGTAGAGTCACTCTGATGCTGTTTATTTATTTATTTTTTTGCTGTGCCAACTGATTTTGAATATTTTAATATAAAGTACATTGCTTTGGGATGCAAGTACTCATACAGGTTTATATACTCTATTTCAAACTTTTAAAACTGTAATCTTCTGTTCAGTCTATCATAGTAGTCTTTCTTTCCCTCTCTCTCTCTCTCTCTCTCTCCCTCTCTAGCAGTTCCTTTGTTGAATATTAATTATCATTTCAGTACGGCCCTTGAAATATGCTGTAAACCGTAAACTGTATATGATTTACTTTTCAACCCTTTGTCTGCTAATTGCAGTGTATTCCTGTATTCCAAAACTGGAAGATGGCAGTCTCCATAGTTTTGTTACAGGTCTTATTGAGCCTACACTCTCTAGATACCCTTTTCCACTTGTTAATTAGACTGCATCTAATTTATATAATAAGTACAGACCCATTGCTTTACTTTCCCCCCTGGCCAAAATCCTAGAAAAATGCATCCATACCCAGATGCTAAACTATCTCCTAGACAGCAACATCCTGTCACCTACTCAGCATGGTTTCAGACCTGCCCATAGTACCACTACAGCCCTCCTCTGCTTCACATACACAGTAAACCATCTCAAAAATGAAGGCCTACAAGTGTCAACTCTATTTTTGGATATGTCCAAAGCATTTGACACAGTCTCACACCAAATCCTGCTAAACAAACTAAACCAATATCATCTATCAAATTCCACTCTTACCTGGTTCCAAAGCTACTTAACTGACAGGTACCAAGCTGTGAAATGGGAAATTCTCTCTCTCCTCAGCTGCCCATAACTATAGGAGTCCCACAGGGTTCTATCTTAGGACCACTACTATTCACAGTCTTCACAAATGACCTCCATACCTCCACACAGCATGCAACTATAATTCAGTATGCAGATGACACTACCTTAATCTGTGCTGCACAAAACATTCCCACCCTCCTGCAAACAACTCAACTAGCATTCTCTGACATTGAAAACTACTGTACCAAAACCCAACTTATCCTCAATCCAAAGAAAACTCAGCTTATGATTATAACCAGCTCTAACAAAAATACTAACAGTCAATTCACTATCTACTCCACAAATGCTACTCCAATTGCTCCAGTGGCACAGGCTAAGCTATTGGGAATAACTATAGACTCCCACCTAAAATTTGATAGTCATCTCAACTTAACTATTAAAAAAGTACATGCCAAACTGGGGTCACTCTACCGTATCAAACCATTTATTTCCAACAACACAAGATCAGCCATTGCTCGCTTCCAACCTCTCTCCACCCTACTCTATGCATCTCCCATTCTGACTAATCTCAACAAAACTGAACTAAGCAAAATGGAAGCCTGCTATAACAGAATTGCACGCTTTGCTGCAAATTGCTCATATAGAACTCATCACTGTACTGCTCTGAGACAGCGCCACTGGCTTGAACTGCCCAACCTCCTAACCTACAATCAGCTCTGTCTCTGTCATTCTATTACCTGCACAATGTGTCCTGCCCTCAAAAACCTAGTACAACATCACTCAGCCAAAAGGCCTCTTAAATCATCAAGCAAACTACTACTAGAAGTCACCAACAGCTACAATAGCTTTGGAGATGCACTATATAGTAGTTCAGTGGCTAAAAAATGGAACTCTGTCCCCACCAGCATACAAAACACATCATCCACAGCCTCCTTTAAAGACCTCATCAGGCAACACCTCAAGCAAAGTTGGCAGTGCCATGATTGCTCCCCAGGCTAGTGAAAGCGGATAACATATACATACTAAATCTAGAGCACTTGATAATAGTTTTCAGTCTTACTCACAAACACTGGCTAATCTACAATGTATGTACTGTACCTGAGTACTATGTAGGTATTCTACCTATGTTCCAAATTTCATCTGTACGCCACAAATCTATTAATTACCTTTATTTTTAAAATTAATATTTTTTGTTTGTTCTCCACTGTAACTGTTTATGTGCCGCATACCACTGTAAAAACATGTCTCTTGTAATTTGTGTGTATACTGATCATGTCTAAATAACTAAATGTGTCTGTAATTTTTCTTTGTGGAGCTTTTCTCCCCGGGCCTCTGCTGAAAAAGGGCCTTTTTGGTTCAGTCAGACACCCCCGGTTAACAAATGTAAAATAAAATTAAATAAATAAATAAATACTGAATATTTATGTCAGGATTGCTACTCTTTCAAAAATCTTTTGAATTCATTACATTGACTGCTATCAGACAGCATTGGGGATTTAGATGTTAATATACTGATCACACTTATTTTTATGTATGTTGCAAGCAAAATGAAGGCCTTTTGGACTAGAAGTTTTGATACTGTTTGTTTTGAAGATGTGTAAAAGCTTCATCAAAACAAGATCCAGAGATGTCTTGTATACCAGGCAAAGACCAATTCTCAGTAGTCTATATGATACAGAGTAAAGAGGCAGGATTTTGAGGTGATCAGCATAGGACATTTTGTTTACTCCCTTTATTCTTTTTGTACAGAGCCTTTGTGGATGTTCCAGTTGTTGCTTGTGTCTAGTCAGGTGCATAACAAAGGGGGAATTATACTCTGTGATGGGTCTAATGAAGGATGAATACAGTGGTACAATGCCATGCCCTTGCTTATAAGGTGAGCAACACAGAAGGATTTTCTTACTACCTTAGACACATATTTTTCGAAGGCTAGGTTACTATCTACATGAGTTACTAGATCGCTGACTAGTGAATCAACTTTTAGGAGTGTTTTGTTGATTATGTAGTTACTTGGGGTAGCCTGACTACCTAAAATGTACTATAATGCATTTTTTTGGCATTGAGCTTTAAGCCATGGCTTTGGGATCAAGTGGTTGTCTGTGTTAGACCTTCCTCAGTGGTGATCTTATCTTGAGATATTCATCAACCACTCACAATTTTTAATTGTCTGTGAACTTGTTCAGCCAGAGGCCTTTGACATTGGCTGTGATTTCTGAGAACTAGATGCCAAAAAGGAATGGGCCCAGCACAGAGCCCTGTGGGACTCCACTGGTGACTGGCCTCTTTGTGGAGGTGGCCTCACTTATCCTTACGTCTTAGATACTATGTGTGAACCAGCTAGTTATCCAGTGTGTTATAAGGGGCTACATGTCTAGCCCATAACTTTGTTGACAATGCTGAAGTGGGGTATTGTATCAAATGCCTTAGCTGGGATCTAGGTAGGCAGTATAAACTGCTTTCCCCTCATCCATTGCCTGGCTGTATGGAAAATCCTCCCTTATGCAGAGGAATGATTGTGGTTGTTCTCCATTTGCTTGATGTGAAACCTATATGGAGGTTGAGATTGAACAGTGTTGTTGTGGTGCCATTAAGTCATATTTCATGCTATTCAAGATGCATTGAATGATGCTGTCAGGGCTCATAAGGACAAACAATCATCTGAATAGTCTTTCCTTCTTCTTCTTCTTTGTCTTTCGGCTTTTCCCAGTTAGGGGTCACCACAGCAGATCACCTGTCCGCTCATGTTTGGCAGTGGAGTTTTACGGTGTCAAGTTGCCAGCCCAACACCCAACCTTCCACAGAAGGCACACACATGCATGCACGTCCGCCTAGGGCCAATTTAGTGTGTCTAATCCACCTACAGCATGTCTTTGGGATGTGGAAGGAAACTGGAGCACCCAGAGGAAATCCACACAACCACAGGGAGGACATGCAGACTCCGCAAAGATGGCACCCCAGCTGAGGATCGAACCAGAGAACTTCTTGCTGTGAGGCGGCAATGCTAACTGCTGCACCACTGCGGCTACCCCTGAATAGTCTTTCCTAATTAGCTTGATTAATAATTCCACATAACTTTGTGAATGATTATCCCTGGAAGCTCTCCAGTTCTGTTTCAGTAAATTCAGATCCTGCCTCCTCAACCTTATTAAATGCTTTAAAACGATTTTTGAAGTAAAGGATAGTGGTAATGCAGTTCATACATCTTATCTTGACCTCTCCAAATCCTTGGATACTATTTCACGTACAGGTGTCATTAACAGATATGCAGGTTTATATTCCTACATTGTCTACTGGTTTAATTTCTCTAAGTCTTTTGGACACCATTCATAAGTCAAAGTATTATTAAATGTCTTGAAATTAGTGTAGTTTTAATCTTTGATGTTAGCCTAAAGAGTTTTTTGCAGCACCCTCAATGTGCCCAGAATTTACTCCGTCTGCATTTCATATGGAGTTACATGTATTGGTAGCATATCTAAATACAACTGCAAATTATTTATTATGATAACCATTGTTCCTACTACTATTGTAACTGTCTGGGTGTACACTGCCTTTTTTCTGATATTTTATGACTTTTTGAATAAAATTAGACCGAATTCCTGTAACAGCTTTATTGATAAAAGATAAGCACTTCTGTCTTAAGTACTGAGACTTCATCAGACAACTGAAACACTCTTCAAGAAACAAACCAGAACAACAAATATATAAATACCTAAAAATGTTAAAATAGTACTGGCTTATATATAAAATACACCCATGCTACGAAAATATATACTTCAAAACATCAAAAACTCATAACATCTAATTTCAAAATAGCAAGACCATAAGATTGAAAATTCAAAACATCTAAAACTCATAACATCGAATTTCACAACATCGAAAATGTATAAAATTGAGTAGTGTATCTTCAAACATGTAAATGTTACAGTTTATGTTAATCTGTATATAGTGTTTATTATGCCACTCTCTACGTGTTTTTAGGCCATACAGGTAAGTGATATGGTGATTATGATACAGTGGCATTAGGAAATTAACTTTTTCCCACTGTAGTGCGATCTCGGAGTTGGTATATTTAATTTACTGGGGGATGAAGGGGGGCTTGGCCCCCTTCAGGAATGTAGTAAAAAGTGTGTTTTTCATTTGGTGTTGGTATAAGTGGAGGGGATTATTTATATTTGCTTTGTAGTTTTTGATGTTGTGAGATTCGATGTTATGAGTTTAAGATGTTTTGAATTTTCAGTCATATGGTCTCGCTGTTTTGAAATTAGATGTTATGAATTTTTGATGGTTTGTAGTAGAACCATATATATATATATATATATATATATATATATATATATATATATATATATAAATATATATACACACACACACACACACACACACACACACACACACACACACACACACACACACACACACTAAAAAATATGTACATGAATATGTATCTGTACTAATTTTTGTACTTTAGTGGTTTTTCATTTCTCATAAGCTCGCAACTTTAACAAGCTATTAATAGATACAATGTCATTTAGTCCGATCAGACATTAAGCTGCAGTTGCCACAATACTCATGTGGCTCAAGAGTGATATTCCATTGATCACCCCTAGGATTACACTCAACCTAGTCAAGTACAGAAAATGTTAAATAATGGTCACTATTATTCTTAATATGCTTATATAATGCATTAGTACATTTTTCTTTTCTAATATTATATGCATGTTCATAGATGCGGTCTTTGAGCCTACGCATAGTCTTGCCTATATAAAATGCATTGCATTTCAGGCATAATGCGACATAGACCAGACCATTAGAATTACAGTTAAAGTGCCCTGAAAGCTTATAGTTTGTAGATGTAATATGAATACTAACACCTAACTGTATGTACTTACACTGATAGCATACACCACACTTGAGCATTTTTCATATTGAAATTTTATGATCATTCAAAATATTATCAAATATATTTTTAAAGCTGGTGCCTTTTTATATAGCACACTAGGTTGCTCTCCCAGCTTTTCACTAACATCATGATCATTCTGTGTTAACTGCCAATTTTTAATAAAATATTGTGAATATCTTGACTATCAATATAATGCATTGTGACAAACGCCTGACTAATTTGGTTAGTCTGTGTCTTGTCTATTACTACATCTTCATTATCTAACTTGTGGTTTATTCTTAATATGCTTATATAATGCATTAGTACATTTTTGTTTTCTAATATTATATGACACTCAGTCTTGCCTATATAAAACACATTGCAATTCAGGCATAATGTGACATATACATATATTAAGGGGAAACTAGTGGAACAGGAAGCAATTGGTCAAATGCCGTATGCAGATAATTTGGAGCCTTCCACAAAAAAACAGTATAAAAGTTCATTTGAAGCTAGACAGTAAGGGAAGGATTTCTTTTCCATGCCCATATATATTTTTAAGTTTTTGTCCATAAAAAAGAGTGGTTTTCAATAAAACCAGTATTAACAGAAATATCAGTAGTTTTCTCAAGGGGTATGATCTTTTTGCAAGGATGGAACAAAAACCCCTAAGTTTTGTTTATGCATGACTTCATTTTTAATGGAATTAACCAAAGCTGTGGGACACTTCTTACTGATAAACATATCATATAGCAAGGATACTCCTGAATGAACTCTTGATAGTCTGAGGCTATCCTTACCATCTGTCTCTTAACAACTGCATGTTTTTGATGGGAACTGTGGCTACTAGAAAAGTGCAGAAAAAAGTTTGAATAGGTGGGATTTCTATATATACAAGATTTTAAACATTTATTAATTGAGTCTTTAGACAGTTTGATGTATAAGTAAGGTATTGAAATCATGGCCAATAGAATATGTATATTTGAGAAAGAGAGTTGTATTATTTATATTATTCATAAATTGTTGTATTTTTCAATTTCATCCACCCATGTGATAAGTATATCATTGAGGCAATGCCAGGGTGTTTTAAATTCACCGCAAAATACAAATGTATGCTTCCATGATGACATTTGCATGTAAAGGCCCACATGCTGCATCCACTGCAATTCCAGTATTCTGTTGGAAATAGTATCCCTCAAAAAATATATAATTATTGTGCAGTACAATATCTACAATGTCAATTAGTGTCTTGACTTTATCATGTTCTAGACATATTACCTCAACCAACACTCTGTAAACCACTGTATGCCAATATTATGTGGAATATAAGTAAATAATTCCTGTACATCCATAGTGAGGCACATCACCTTTTCCACATCCTGTAATTGTTGACACTTACCCAAATATTGCCATGGATCTTTACAAATATGCTCAATATTCATGACTTTGTATTTTAATTGTTGGTCAATATATCTAGCAATAAAGTTTGTTTTTGAGGTGGCTGTATCAACTATAGGTCTATATGGTGGATTTGAGATTTACTTGTTAATTTTTGGCACCCCAAAAATAGTGGTATTTTTTGGTTCAGTAACTTACATGAATTTATAATTACTGGGGCTGATTTCCCTTGAATCAGCATAGCATAAAATTCCATGTCTATTTTCTTCTAAAAGGTATTAATCTCATTATTGGAAACCTTAGTATATGTATTATCAAATAATATATTAAACATACACTGAACATAATCAACCTGGTTTATAATAATCAGCCCACCTCCTTTGTCAGGTTGCATGAATCTTAAAATTCATTGTATTTTTAAGTTTTTGTAAAACAGCTTGCTCCTGACAAATTAAATTATAACGTGGGTTTGCTCATTGTTGATTAAGAACAAACCAGGAAAATTGTATATCCCAATGCACACTTAACTCTATTACACAAGATATAACTTTTGCTAATAACCAGTTTGAATATGTTAGTATCCTACGGTCCATTGAAGTACAAATGAGTGTAATAAAGTCTAGGAAGTTGAAGAAATTAAAGAGGGATGTGAAGACATATAATAACAATGTAGCTGATCCGGCCTCCCCTAATTCACAAGTATGGTCTAATAGATGAAGGGGTGAGGCCAATGGTCCTGATACCTATCAGGCAAACAATGATTGGTATGAAGAAAATCCCGATGAAAATGATATGGAGAATGGTGGTGATTTTTTTGAGAACTCACATGTCCCTCCCCCAAGGCAGTCAGAACGCTTGAGGATTCGGAATGTTCAGAACAATGTACAGCCAATTCATCCATCATGGGATGTGCAGTCCACCAGAGGGTTTTGGAGAAATCACCGAGAACATGGTCCTCAGAATTGCAGGGGGAATAATTGGGCCAAGTAGGCACAGAGCTACAAGTCCCAGGTGAAATATTGCCAACATTACATATTTCTACTGACACCAAAGGTGACTTTAAAGTTTATAACTATTCATCTTTGGATAATTATACAGAAATGTGTGACTTTTTCTCCAAAGGATGGACTTTTGTTCTCTCTAAATGGATGAATTAAGTTCAAACATTAATGGACTTGAGACTTTATGTTCGTAAGTTGAATTTACATTTATTATTTTTAAATGAAGTCTATGTTAACAACCCACTAAGAATTGCTAGTACATATAATCTGCCTCTCTATCCTGCTCTTACCCTTTTTCAAAATATGTGTGAGCTTGATATTAGGGCAGTTTTTAATAGTAAGAAAAAATTCTTTCAGGACAACCTGAATGTTAATGAGAGTTGTCTTTGAATTTTTGAAAAATAATCCACATATGCGTTTTATGAAGCCAGATAAAGGTGGAGGGCTTGTGGTAATAGATCACTGTGACTATGTTAAGAAAATTAAAATTCTTCTTAATTCAGATACCTATCAAAAATGTTCAATTAATGAAATGAACATGTTGCATGGTAGGATTCATAGTTATATTTATGATCTCTTTCTTGAAGCATCAATTGATATTCACCAGTATAACTTTTCGAATGTGGATTTTCCTGTAACACCTACCATATTTGGTTTGCTTAAATTGCATAAGGATGTGCATCAACCTCCTCTGCATCCTATTGTGGATGCTACGGGTTCTATTACACAACCCTTAGGTAAATGTTTAGATTCAGAATTGAAGAATATTTTTATGCTGGACCTTATGTTTGTATTGACTCTTCGGACTTTCTTAAATGATTGAATGGTCTCCCCTATGACAAGGATTGGGTGTTTATTACAACTGATATTAAAGACCTATACACTGCAATTCCAAATTCTATAGGGGAGGAAAGGTTTAGGGAGTTTTTATTTCAAAAAGGTCTTTCACAAAATCGTATTAATACCTATGAACTTCTGTTGGACTTGGTTTTAAAATCTAATTTTATTGTGTTTGAGAAAGAAATCTATATCCAGCAATTTTCTTAAATTCATCCATGTTGTTGATTTTGCACAGATTGCATACTTCGATGTGTTATTGAGTAAAGATGTTGCCAACCATAGATTGATGGCTAAAATATATCGTAAGCCCACATACTCTATTTCATTTCTTCACTTTCATAGCAACCGTCCCTTATTTCAAAAACGGCCATTGTCAAAGGGAAGCTAGTTAGAGCTGCCTGCATGGTTACGAATTGGCGTCACTTTGTTGAAGAATGTGAACTTTTTTAAAGTAATGTTTTTAAATCGAGGATATGGTGAGTTATTTATTACTGGGTTTACAGCATAAGTAAAAGAAAAAAGATCTAAGGGCTACTTTCAACCCGTTTTGAATAATAATATGGTGTGTCCATTACATATGTCCCCTATTAGTTTGAACATAGAGACTGAATCAAATTTACTGTTGTATGTCCCTGGTAGTAGTGTTGAGCCTAAGGGCAGACTAGGTATAAATATAGGCACAAATATGTATGTTAATGCCTTTACTACATCTTTCAGTGATGACAGTCATGCTATTAGAGGCATTTTAATGAAAAATTGGAATGTGTTATTCAATGATTCCAAAGTTAGGGTGAGAATAGGTGATGAATCCAAAATAGTCTTTAAAAGAGGCTTTAATCTGAAAAGTATCTTTGAACATTCTAAGTCCCTTCCTAATAAGGGACATATGACAAAGTGTGGTGCTTCTGTTTTTGTAAATATATTTTAGTAGCAAGTCAAGTAAATATTAATCATCAGACCATTCAGATTTTTGGAAAACCTTGCTGTAATACTAAAAATGTTGTTTACTATGCCATCTGCTTGGTCTGCTTTGCTTTTATGTAGGCAAGACCGAGCGGAAACTTAAAAATCGAATTAGTGAGCATTTATCAGGTATCTCTACAAGCAAAGTAATTAATGCTCTTTTTAGGCATATTAATGCCCACAATGGTCATTCTTTTAAATGTATTGTGTTACAAACATTATCTGAGTCAGATAGAGGTAGTGCTTGGCCACTGCTTCTTGAAAAAGCCAAGTTATCCTGGCAACTTAGCGGCTCATTGCTGGCCAGGTTTAAATGAAGCTGCATCAGTTTTATGTTTACTTAAGCTAAAAGCTATTTTTAAGTAATGTGCAAGGTTGTTAAAATAATTGTTTTAATAAGTTTTTTATTTTAATTGTTGTAGTTAGGTTTGTTAATATAAAATTGTTTTATATTCAATGTAAAAAATTGGTCTACGTACGAATGTGAATTTGGAGGTGTGCCTGTTCAAGGCACTGTCATTGGGCTTTAACATTAACCCAATTGGTCTTAATGCGAAGGTATGTTTGGTTGTGTGTTTTTATTGGATTATTGTTATTTTAAAAGGTCTTTGCCTTATGTGAATGTTTTATCTGATGAAGTTCTTACTTTTTAGCAGGATGAAATCATGTGTTGTATAATTAAATGATAATATTGCATATTTCAACAGTTGCTTTCTACTTCAATTTATTTTATTGGACTGCAACCAGAATTTTGGCCAAGGGGATTGTCTGTGTGTTCACACTTTGGTCGTGTCTTTATAGAGTAAGCAAATATCCTCATGTTTTAAAAATCTGACTGTGTTCGGATCTTGTGAGGTCAGCAGATATGTATGCAGTCCCATGACTGAAGATTTGTACAGGTAATCAATTTCAAGCAGGCCCCTACCTCATTCAGAACACGGAATATATAATCTTGGTATACAATGATTTTTATAAGGATGTGAATCATTTTTTTCTAACCATTTGGGACCAGTCAATCACTCCAAATCTGTAAGAACAGGAAGAGCAAATTCTTTTATAGTCGAACTTTGATCCTAAATGTCAGAGTTGTTTTCAGTATTGATTTTAGTCCTATAAAATCTTCCTTACTGAGTTTTGCTCACATTTGTTCATGTTTTCTTGTCAATCCTTCATCAAATCCCAAATATTTATATACTCCCTTTTGCTTGATTCCCTTTATATTGTGTTCCTGTCACAGACTGATATTTTTGTAGTGCTGCAGGATTCCTGCTTTAAAGGTTGATTTTGTAAATTTATCAAGACCATATGACATTCTTATAACATCTGAGAAAGTTTTCACCACTTGCAGTTGTGCTTTCAGTTCCTCATCTGATGAACTATACAGTTTTAAATCATCCACCAAATGAATATGTGAAGTCTTTACACTTTATTGTTTTATGGGTGCCAAATTGTGACCGTGACCTAATCTGTCAAGTAGTCAATATATTAGGTTAAGTCCAAGACAAAAAATCAGCAATGACAGAGTCACCCTGGAACAACCCCTTTTGAATTTTTATCCCTGGGATAATAATTTGTCTCTTATCTTGGCTTGGCTGCAAAGGGGTTTGTAACTGTTTCATCATCACTGTAATCAATCAGTGAAGGGCATATTGTATTCATCTCTAACCACTCCTTTATCTGTAAATGTGTGATGTTGTCAAATGCTTTTATTGTAGTCTATCCATGCCATGCATAGATTCTTCCCCTTTTTACAATCCTCCATTATGACTTTATTTAACAATAAATGGTACTTTCTTCTATATTATTTTATTACTCTTTGTTCTATTGCTGTGATTGAGTTTTCTTCTAAATAACTATAAACTTTTCAGCATCAGTTCCAGTTTATAGCTTGTACATCATCGGAAGGCAGGTTATCCGTCTATAGTTTTTTAATGATCGCTTGCAAGTTAATCTTAAGGAGGAGTATCATTTTTTGTGGTATTTACCAGTTGGTGTGTTATGAGATGTGCATATAAGTAATTCTTACTCCAGGCTAAATCTTCATATAAAGAGGCTAATATTTTAGCCAGAAGTTAAGTACTGCATCTAGGCCTAATGTTTCCAGTTAGGAGCTTTTCTTAATTTTGTTTCACTTTCTCTGGCCATTACTTCATCCTATTTTATATCCTGTACATTTGACCTTCTTACTGTTTTTTCTATTTTTTTTTACTTCTATCTATTCAGCATATGTGTTATGTTTCACAGGATCTTCATAGATATTGCTCCAAAAAATGTCTCTTGTTTTTTGGTGGTGTTTCTATTCATTTTGCCTTGTTTCCCAGTCCTCTATAAAACTTTTTTTGGGTCATCAAATAATTTGCTTGTTTTGCAGTTTTGCTTTATATTTATCTGCTTATTTTGCAGTTTTCGTTTATATTTATCTGCTTATTTTGCAGTTTTCCTTTATATTTATCTGCTTATTTTGCAGTTTTCCTTTATATTTATCTGCATACTTTGCAGTTTTCCTTTATATTTATCTGCATATTTTGCAGTTTTCCTTTATATTTATCTGCATATCTTGCTTTTCCTTTATATTTGTCTGCATATTTTGCAGTTTTCCTTTATATTTATCTGCATATCTTCCATGCTTGTCTGTCTTTACTGTTATCTTTAGTTTATTATTTACAATAGTGTACGACAGAACCTGGTCTGTTCTGATACTGCACCTTTTTATCATGTCTATCTTTTTGAGCATTTTTGTTGATTTGTTCCCTCTTCTGTACTGTTCTAACAGTGAAACTTCTTGTCTTAATTGCTTAATAGTTTTATCTATTCAATAACCTAATGATGGCATTTGATTTCTCCACTTCATTTCCCTTACTATCCTGTATTTTTATGATAAGACTTTATCTGTTATTAATTTAGCTGCACAGTAATATAGCCTATATTTTTCTGTTATATCATATGGATTTCTTTAAACAGCCTTGACTTCTGTGTTCATTTGTTTTATCACACTTCTAACATGTTGGGTCTTATTGACTTTCTGTAATTTATTTCTTTCATTGATCTTAATATGTCCATCCATTTGTATTAAATCAAGCAACTCTTCCCTTAAATCATTTTTTTTCTAAACTAAGGGTACATTCTTTTTTCTTCGTTTCCTGCGGGCATTCTACAGAAAGTTGCAGAAAATCTTCCTGTGTCATATTCTCTTCAGCGTCACCCTGTGTCATCCATTGCTTTTTCATGTGGGAACTCACTGACGTCTCACCCCACAGTATTGACTGTGTCAGGCTTGCCACAGTCTTCTGTTCTTTCCCTTGTATGTGCAACACCAGATGATCCTTTGTACTCATTACTGAAGACTCCAAAGAATCTTCATATGCCAACTGACCAGATGCTTAACGCTCTACCTGTTCTTCTTATTTTGGGGATTTATTATTCTATCATGCTGTGATTTATTTATTTATTTATTTATTTATTTATTTATTTATTTATTTATTTATGTATTTGGCATTTGTTTACTGGAATTTTTTGGCCGGGTCATGAGGTACCCATTTTCAGCAGAGGCCTGGGAGAATAGCTCCAGATATGTATGGTTAACAGAATGAAAACTAGACAGACAAAATAAAGTCATAACATTCAAGCAGAAATAAGAAAACAACACATTAGTTTGTCAGAATGAGAATGTAACAGACATAATAAAATCATAACATTCAAGCATAAAATTTGAAAAAATACGCATTAATTTGTCAGAATAAAAACTCAGCCGACATAATAAAGTCATAATGTTCAAGCATAAATTATAATGAAAGCCTGATAATAGGAAGATGCAGCATTATTTACATAATAGATGATTATCATAACAATTATTAACATTCTAGAAGTCATGACATGTGGTAACGGGTTACATTGGTGAAGGAGTAGGATAGTACAAGTAGAGAAGGGTAGGGTGTGATAGAGGAGATATTATGAGTAGATGTGGAGAAGGTATGAGTGTAACCTCAAGGGAGTATGTGTAGAGGAAAGGAGGGTAGGATAAGTTAGTAGTGGGGATAGGGAAAGTAAAGGGACAAAAAGGGGGAAGTAAAGGGACAAAAAAGGGGAAAGTAGAGGGACAAAAAGGGGGAAAGTAGAGGGACAAAAAGGGGGAAAAATAATGTTATCAGAAATGTGATGTTATCCGATTTTGATTTTCTACACTAAATCTTTCATTTTGCAGGTAATCTATAACTTAATTTTCTGTTTCTTTAACTTCTCCATTACTAATTCTCTTTTTTACTTTCCCATTTTGTTTTCTTAGTTTTTATATTGTAAAATTGTCCATATCTTGATACTTTTGCCTGTATTGCTCTTCAAATATCTTTGGTGCTTCTTTTTTTGTATTGATCAGTTTTGCTTTCTCCTTTGCATAAATATGCTGTGACATTACCTGTGTTAGACTTTTGACACTAAATCATTCACTTTGCAGATATTTCATAACTTTAGCTTATTTTTTTTAACTTCTGCTTTACTAATTTTCTATTCTATGCTCCCGATTTGTGATCCTATTTTTTTGTATTGTGAATTTTTCCGTATGTCAGTGTCATTGACTATAGTTTTCTTTGAATATCTTCATTGCTGCTTTTTTGTATTCATTTATTTGGCTTTCTCCTTTCCATAAATATTGCACCATATCAAATCTCACTTTCTTTCCCTTGTCCATATTTCTTTTTTATGCCTTTCAAAAATCTCTAGATATTGTTCTTTATATTTTTGCACTTCCTCAGACACTTCTTTTTCCAAACAGCCCAAAATTCCTTGGTCTATATAATGCTTTTTTTCCTTAATATCGCATTTGAAGCTTTTGACAGTTTTTCTTGTGCAAGTATTTATCTTTCTTCTAATTTATCTCTTAATCTTTTGTATATCTTTTGTCTGGGAATTCTGGACTTCTTCCATAATAATAACAATACATAATGTCCTCCTTATCCTCAGTGGTCCACTCTGTCATCTTTATGGCTCTTTTTTGGACTGTCAATTTTTGTGTTTTTTGTAGACCATGACTTCTTTCTACAACTTCTCTACTTTCTGCTACTACTCACTGCAATATTAACCACCCTACTCACAACCACATTTCCCCTTACCTCCTTTCACCATCTTCAAGTTCTGTATGCATACATACCTACTACATGCATACATACCTACTACTCCAGTCAACCCATCAACATCATACCTGCTCACATGCATCAGTATATCACCACAGCTCTTCAATAACACATTCATCCAACTATTCGCACTAAATTACCCTTCCAGTCAAATACTCCCATGCATTCTATGCAAGTACTCCAAGCTCAAAATCAAGCTCTCACACAAACTCTTACTTTGTCCTCTCTACTTAATCTCAGTGGGGACAGTCATCCAAATCCAGAACCTGACCCATAGATTCAGACACCCACCAACAACAAAACTCTGTCTTATTAAATGATTTTCCTTTCACATGTGCTTCCTTTGACCTATTAATCCTAAACATTAACCTCAGAAGTATTCTAAACAAAATACCTGAATTCCATCAGTCTTGTTACTATACTCCATAGACATTGCAATACTTACTGAAACCACAATAAAAACATAGAATTCTTGCCCCAAGGATATAATATTCATAGAGTTGACAGAATACACAAGTGTGACTGTGGTTTAGAAAACATATATAAGAGCAACCTTGCCCTGCAACAGCTAGACACTACCCCATCCTAGCTACTGACTCTGAAATCTTAGTTTCACATCTTCAGCTCAACAAAAACAAGACCATTATTATCATAGCCTCACAATTAGATATCTGGTTAGCTGGACCTCTACTACATAAAATCAGGAAATGTTAATCTTAGCTGATGTTAACCTTGACTGGTTTACATGCACACCCCATAAATCCAATAAATGATATCAATGTCTGGTTTCTCCCAACTAGTCACCATACCTACAAGAACTGGCAAACACAATTGTCCCGGTCAATTCAATAAACAAAACACACTGAATGACATTTGACGATCTTTATTAAAACTTCCATAACATAATTTTGATTACCAAAATTTGCTAAATACAACTGGACATAGTGTAGTCGATTCTAAACACAGCATAAACATCTTTGCAATGTTATTCAGGACAGCGTACCTGCTCATCCTGCCCCAGTAAGCAGCGTCCATACCATTACTCACTTACTTTACTTATCAATATCCTTATAATGTTAATCAGGACAGTGTACCTGCTCATCCTGCCCCAGTAAGCAGCGTCCATACCTTTGCTCACTTGCTTTACTTATGAAGCTTCATAAACCATTCACTGAATTACTTTCAAACTAGATAAGCAGTGTCCTTACCTTCGTTGCTTATCTGTTCAAAAAGAATGCCTTGAAATGCACCACCAGACACCAGAGGAGGAACAGAAAAGGACAAGCCTGTCCCTCGTCTCTGCCTACTTGAATAAAATAACCACAATCTCACCAATCCACCAACAAAAAAGGGAGGGAGGGAAGGTAGCAAGTTCACACAAAAATGTGAATACTTACCCAGCTACACTCATCTAAATCCCTTAAGCACCTCCCACCCTTATCTCATTTCCTTCCAATCATCCTTCCCACCGTTTAACCCTTTCACTACCCCAACCCATTGAATTCCCATTAATATCAAACTAAAACCCCTTGAAGATGTCCCAGGACCACTTGGCTTGTTGCCAAGCCTCATTTGTCCTGGTCCCCTTCAATAAACACAAAACACCAAATGACATTTGACGACCTTTATTAAAACTTCCATAACATAGCTTTGATTACCAAAATTTGTTAAATACAACTAGACATAGTGAAGTCAATTCTAAACACAGCATAAACATCTTTGCAATGTTAATCAGGACAGCGTACCTGCTCATCCTGCCCCAGTAAGCAGCACCCATACATTTGCTCACTTACTTTACTTATAACATCCTTATAATGTTAACCAGGACATCATACCTGCTCATCCTGTTCAGTAAGCAGCATCCATACCTTTGCTCACTTACTTTACTTATAAACCAAACATCATTATAATATTAAACAGGACAGCGTACCTGCTCATCTAAACCCGTAAGCAGTGTCCATTCCTTTGCTCACTTACTAAACAATTCACTGAATTACCTTCAAACCAAATAAGTAGCACCCTTACCTTCGCTTGCTTATCTATTCAACCAAAACTTCTTGAAATGCACCACCAGACACCGGAGGGGGAACAGAAGAGGGCAAGTCTGTAACTCTTCTCCGCCATCAGCCTGCCAGGCTGTTCCCCGTCACCACCAACTTCCATCAGCTAGCCACCCTTAGGGGATAAGGCCAAGCATCATTTGGTGTACAATAATTACCAGGGCATTACCAGCCCCTGGCAATTACCTAATGCTTACCAAAGCATCACATGCCACTGGAGCAAGGATACTCAACCCCAACCACTAAAATAACAGCAATCGCATATCATCCTTCCCAAACAATTCCTTTTACTTGCCCATTGACATGCAGAACCTGAAAAACTTCAAAATGCCATTTAATAACAGCCTTGCCAACATCAACTACCCATATCAAAAGTAAGGTGCCTAAACCCCAAGATGGCTTTAGCAATCTAACCCCTCTTTACTCGATCAAGACCCTTGAATGCCACTAACAATATACCAAACTGAAAATGCCCTATGCCACAGATCAAAACCAGATTATACCAGAATGAAAATGCCCTAGGCCACTTGGTCAACACAAGATTAGTGACATGCCAACCCCATCCTGCATGTAGAAATTAAACCATATATTTCTCTCCTTCATGTACAGTAAATCAGACCACACTTCCATGCAAGGACACTCACGTAGCTCACAACTTGACCCAATTACTCAATGCTTGCCCTGCGTTTTCCATCATAATCCAATGACCATCAATTTCCTAAAACATTCTATGAGGGATATGAAGGCTGAAACTCGAATAGGAGCCATTATTTATTTACTTCTGCCCTCAATGGTTTGCCAGTGATTTGCCAATACACCATCATTTGAAGATCACAGACCAGATATCCAAGCCCAAAAGAAGTGTACTCCTGCAACCCCCATGGCTCTTCATGGCTCTGCTACATGCATAGGAAACTGAAAATCATGATCCGCTCCCAACACCGATTTACCAAAAGTGGCAGCAATCTAAACCTAGCCTCCCTATCCTCCAAATTCATAGAAATAGACCTGGACCTCCACTTGAAGCATGTATTTCTTCATAACCCCCATAAAGTTAAATATCATAGGACCTCATCCTGATCAAGCAAGTAATTCCTTCCCCACTAAGAAAAATTTTTTTTTCTTCTTCCCCCACCTGACAAATCGCCTGCCTCTCACCTTGTGGTTGACAGCCTTATCTTTACATCTATATTCATCTTTGTCTGTAGGCAATGCCACATGCACTTACACAAATTTATTTTTCCCCCACCTGACAAATGCTTATTTTTGCCTCTATATTCATCTTTGTCCATAGACAATGTCACATGCACTTACACAAATTCAGTTCCGAGATGACATTGCACGTTACAATTCTTCACTAACTTCTGACCCCTTGGCTGACCTAGTTTAGATGCCCTGATCGGACACTTACCACACCACCCACACACACTTGCCATACCACAACATCTTTCCCTTTAAGAGTAACTGTTCAGCCTACCATCTCAGCATGCCTGCACACGTTTGTATTTGCCTCAAAGACTTTAAAGCTTCCGAAGGCAAGCATGATAAGCCTGGAACACCTGTGACCCAACCTCCATAAATTGCTTTAGATTTTTTTATTTATTTATTTTTAGATTTTAATTAAAATGGCTGAATCACTCAGTTGGGCCACAAGTCCAACATGACCACCACATCATAACACCAACGTGCTCCCACCAACAAAGTACATGATCCACTCCAAGCCACATGGACCACCATACTAATGAAACTGACAACACCGCATACCCAGTCCTCAAAAGCTGTGATGGCAAAACTAGTCGAGGCTACTTAAACAAATAAAGTGGACTGACCATACATCACAACTCCCTCCTATCCTGGGAGTTATATATTTCTATTTAGAAAATCAACCCAGACACTGCTGAGCAGTCAGTCAACACCATTTGACCTTACATGCTCTCATGTGTCACTTGTTATTATAAACGTAACAGTGCCTAGTTACCAGGCTTATTAATGTTAGGCGTTTTCCAGAGTATAGAAACCCGAAATCAAATGCAGGTCAACAATGCACCCCCCCCCCTAAAGAATGGTTAAAACCACTCTGCGCATACATCAAAGCAGCTGTTACTCATGGCTATTGCCTTGCATGGGAAACAGCAGAACTTCTCAAAAGGTAATGCCACTTAACTAGTAGGGATTTTGGTTTTTGGTTTTGTTGTTGTTTCTACAGTACTGCACAAACGAAGTTAGGGATAATGGGGTCGGTATCATTAAAATTTTAAATGAAACATCATTTTTTTAGGGGTTTTTTTTGTCAAATTAAACAACCTTTAATTTCAACGAGAAAGAAAAATACCCACCAGGGTATGTTGAAAGGTTTTGTGGTTAATTAATTTACATAAATATCGTCCCTCACCATAAAGCTATTTGAAGCGGTGTTGTGACACGTCTTATTCCACGTCACCAGCAAATACCGCACATGAAAATGCAGTCCCCAAATGTTCATTTAGTTACCTATTACCAGGTTAGTTATGACTGTTTTAACATCTGGAAGTAACGTAACGGTATCCCCAATACACAAAGTATTGAATACGTATTTCTTTCATGGCACACGCACAACTCAACGTCGATTCTCAAAGCTGAATGAGCACGTGTTTATCTTTCAACTCGTGCTACATACTATTTTATTTTTAATCAAATATCCAATAAAAGCACAATATAGCAACAGACTTGCAAAGAACCACAACTACAGAATTTGTAAAGTACCTAGCTGAGGTGTGTTTTTCCCCACCCCTCTCCTCTTTTTGCCAATCATAATATGGTCAACAAACCATGATGGGAAAGGCTCCACAAGGAGAGAGGGAAAAAAAACTTTTACATGCTGCTTTCAACTTAGAAAGTTGCCTGCTCATGCACGGCAACTACTGAAAATAAGGCACACAAACCCCCCCTAAGAAAACACCCCAGTCCAACTGCATATAAACCTTAATGCGCCCGGACTTGTCTACCTCAATCAGCATTGGAAAGTGAAATTCACTAACGCAATGTCAACCACCGACAAAAGACCCCATTGCCTCTACCAAACACGATCTATTTCCCATTTGTAACTAACAGTAGTCCGAGGCTTACCTGAACCACTGCTGACTAAACATAGTCCATGGACTACCTGCACCACAGTACCTAGAGGTCGTCATGGACATAACTCACAGTAGCAAGTTCACACCAAAATGTGATTACTTACCCAGCTACACTCATCTAAATCCCTTAATCACCTCCCACCCTTATCTCATTTCCTTCTAATCAACCCTCCCACCGTTTAACCCCTTCACCTCCCCAACCCAATGAACTCCCATTAATATCAACCTAACACCCCCTTGAATATGTCTCAGGATAACTTGGCTTGTTGCCAATCCTCATTAATAAATATTCCATACTAGACTGGATTTTCTCTAATCAATAAAACCAATGTTCACAATTTGGCTAACTCCCAGACTCCTTTAGTGATCATTCCCCCACCTACCTAATTAGGCAAAAAGCATGCTCAACCAAAACCACTATCTGTAAGCAAATCCATACTACAAAACACTTCTCCATAGAAACCTTTAATTCCCTCCTCAAACATCACAACTGGTCCCCCTAATGACACCTTCACCTTGATGAGGCTGTTGACTACTTCAACAACTCATTTTTAAGCATCCTGAACTCTATAGCCCCTATTAGAAAAGTAATTTCAAGTCCATACCAATTCAATGGCTAACTAAGCACACCATAAACATAATGAAAAAGAGAAAATGCATGGCCTAACTATCAGTCAGCAAACCCCCAAGTTTCCCTCAACAGCTACCAACAACTATGAAATCCAGCCCAAAAACAAATTTGCTCTGACAAAAATTCCTACTACACCCTGATCCAACAAAAACATAAAAAATAACCCACAGAAATTTTGGCACTCCATAAAATAGCTCTTAAACCCTGGACAAACCTCTACCCCCTCCACATCCATCCCAAATTCCAACATAAGCATAGCAGCCCAATTTAACTCACATTTTATTAACTCCATTCAGACCTTTGCAAATAATAGTAACTACACCCCTCTAACCATTCCCACAACTCCTACCAACCAGTCTGCTACCTTCTAATTTCAGCCTGTCCAGACCACTTACATCAAAAAAGTCCTTCTTCAACTAAAACCCACTACACTTGCAGTAGATTAACTCCCAGATGAATTTCTTAAACTAGCAGCTAATTCCACCTCATACTCCATCTCCCTACTTATAAATTGCTCCATTACTTAACAATATGGACTAGTACTCTGGAAACTCTCCCACATCATTCCTCTGCACAACAGTGGCCCATCCACAGAGCTATCCAACTATCGACACATTGCCATACTCTACCCCTTAGCAAAATACCAGAAAATACTAGAAAAATCCATGCATTCTCAACTACTAGCCTATCTACTACAAAACAATCTTCTCTCCAACTCCCAGCATGATATTAGACCAAGACACAGCACCACAACTGTCCTATGAAGTTTCACAGATTCTATCAACCACCATAAAATAGTAACACCCGTGTCTCTTCCATCTTCTTGGATATCTCAAAAGTATTTGACACGGTTGCCCATCATAAACTACTTCAAGAATTATCATCCATTCATCTCTTACTATCATCCATTGCTTAGTTTCACAGCTATCTGTCCAACCGATAAGAAGCTGTCAAGTGGAAAGATGAAATCTGTAGCCTAATGCCTGTTATTGTAGGAGTCTCACAAGGCTCAATTCTTGGATCTTTACTCTCTTCCATCTTTACAAACAAACTTAGTTCTGCATCCACACATGTTAATATAGTGCACTATGCAGATGATTCTACAGTCATCTGCACAGCCCCCTCCCTCCTCAAACTCCTATATAAATCCTAGAAAGTTTTCACAGACATAGAGTAGTATCTCAAAGAATATCAACTCATACTAAACCCTAACAAGCCAAAACTCATGATATTCTCTAATAATAGATCCACAGAACCCACTACCGCACTTCACGTGCTCTACTACAGTGGCACAAAAATTGAACCATTACATAGCACAGAGTTACTAACTGTCACAATAGACAGTACCCTAGAATATGACAAGAACATAGCCCTTGCCATAAAAAGGTGCATATTAAACTCATCTGTCTGTACAGGCTTGCCCCCCTGCTTGCAACAGCTTGGCAGGTTTTAGGGTTTATATTTTTTTATTTTTTTTACATTCAAATTCTTGAAACTTCGAACATCTGAGTTTGATGTTCTCAGGTTCAAAGTTTCAAGGATTCGACAACTAATAGGAACCCAATTTGTATCTGTCATTTTCCATTTCCTTCCCGCTTCGCATCTTTTTAAGTAACAATACGGTATCACCTTGAATTGTATACATTTCCTATGAGTATTTGAGAGTGTGTTATCCCTGAATTCTTTTTCCTTTCCTATGAGGTGTTTTCATTAAGTGCCTTTATAACTAAAAAAAGTATATCCACCATTACACACCCAGTACTATTTTTGGGGTGTCTTGTATAGCATTCAGCCTGCTATGTCTACATGCAGAAAATAAACATGATGGAATCTTACCACATAATTGTTGTGTGAAAAATAATTTATTGTTTTCCACTTCCAGTTATTTTCTCTGTAAATCTCATTAAAACCTATATTATTTTCTTTATCACCCTACTTTGCATAACAAAGCTGCACCTGGGGTTTCTGTTACACAGAAAGAAAATTTTCCTTCCAGTTTTTTTTGTATTTTTACATAAATGAATGTCAAAAATATCTCGGCTAAGAACTGTAGCTTGTAGAATTCTGCATTTAATGCATATTTCTGTATAATAAATTTGTTTGATTTGACCTTGTGAATAATTGTGTGAAACTAGTGCTGAATATAGCTTAAACCTTTAACCCAAATGCAATTTTTTTTCAGGAAAAATCTTTTTACAGAATACTGTATCTGACCTTTATCTATTACTTTTGCCACAAAAATACAAACATCTCTTTCCTTCATCTGGCATAACTATTGTGCAGTGAGTTTAAGGTACATTTGGATATGTGCCAGGAAATAATGTTATTTGATCTTTATGTCTTTCTTCACACATTATAACAACATTTCATCAAACGTAAAAATAAAACAAATTCATATGTCATTCTCTACACCTAACTTGCAGCTATGTGGGAAATAGAATGATATCAGCATACTTCCTCATGTACCGTTTTCTCTTCACATGCCTGATCCCAGTCCTCTCTGTACTGAATTCATTGACAAAAAAAAAAAACTTCCCTTATCCTTAATGTAGTCCAATCTCGGAGTGAGAATATTAAAGTAGGGGGTGCGTGGAGGACAGCCCCCCACATGGGAGCTGCAGGGGGCTTGCCCCCCTGCATAAATGTTAATTTACTGTTTTTTTCATTTTTTTTTTGAACGCACTTTAGCGAAAGTGCTTTTTTGGTGAAAAGTGCTTTTGCTAAAGTGTGTTCTGTGATAGTGGATTCGGACTGTTGAACTTTCTTTCAGCAGTCCTAGATCTATACATATAAATATATATATATATGGATCTACTTCACAAAGTAGAAATTTCAAGATGCCGACAATCATATGGCAAACACCATATGACCGACATTTGAAATATCAACAATGGAAGTAGACCATGAAAAAGGAAAATAAAATTACCTTTAAACTGCTAGAGGGGGGCTATGCCCTCCTGAATCCCCAGTGGGGGGCTCCGCCCCCACACACCACATAAATTTAATATACCAACTCCAAGATCACACTACAGTGCAGGAATGGAAATCTTTCCATTCCGCACAGTACTGAGATGCCGGTTTCACATTGTCGGCATTTCAAATGTCGATCATATGGTGTCAGTCATATGAGTGTCGGCATTATGAAATGTCAGCAATGTGAAGGGCTCCCATATAGATATATATATATATATATATATATATATATATATATATATATATATATATATATATATATATATATATTTACCCAGTGTTTGCCTAAAGAACATTACTTATTTCAGTAGGACTGGGAAGTTGGAGGATAAGATGACTTACCTTATCCTCAACTTTCTCTGATCTCAGAGTACAGACGTACAGATGTAGGGGGCATTTGTTTTTTAAGTACAGTTAATTTCAGCAGTGTGGGATGTTGAGCTAACTGTACTGATTAACCTAGAGCATTATTTATGGCAAACATAACATTTACTAATTGTTAAATGCCACATCCTAAATAATTTCAGAAAAAATATTTATTAGTTACTCCAAAGTTATTATTATTATTATTTTTGTCAAACGCCTTTATTGAATTATCACTTGTGACATAGGTAAGTTTAAACTCATATAAAAGTAATCAAACTCTATTAATGTAACAAACATTAAACTTCATGCCTGTTGCTATATGTCATATAACTTAAGCAATGCTGCATAAATTATTAAATTCCTGCCTTTTTTAAACAAGAAACATCTTTATTAAACCATCATGTACTACACAGGCGCTCATACATTTATATAAATGAAAAGAAACCACACTGACATAATCCTAGTTACAAGCATTTTACATCATAAACCATACTAACACACTTCCAGTTGCAAACATTATGCATTACTTACAATCTACCCAATCTTTCTCACTCAAACATTACATAGCTCATTTAAGTCTGGCCACCTTTTAAATCTCATTCCTCCCTTGTATGTATTGTTCAACAATTCCCATTTTTTCCTATGCAATTTGCTAGTACCATAGCAGGCCTTAGGCATAGGTCAACTAGGCAGCTGCCTTGGGTGCCACTCTAGCAGGGGCACTTTTCCAGTATTCATTTGGTGTAGATAGACTAGGATGGGGGCACCAGGGGGTGTGGAGAGGTGCAGTGGAGCCCTTTTGCCTAGGGCACCAGTTGGCCTAAGGCTGGTCCTGGCTACTACCCTTTATTAAACATTTTGGTTTCAGTTGTTTTATTTCTGTTATTATATTCATTATATAGTTGAAAGTTATTATTGTTATTTTCTTATTCTTGAGTGGAAAGCTTCTTCTGCAGTAGTAAACAACTCTACGCACGTATATTCTATGATTTCCAGCTTTCTGAAATGGAAACACAATCATTTTTGAAGGTTAATATCTTTTAACTCCAACATCCTCCATCAAGCTCTTCCTAAATGTACTCAGCTATGACTGACAATGACGTCCTACAACCATCTCTGCATAGCATCCAAGCAAACAAACTCAAAGTTCTGCGATCATTCCAACAAGAGAAGGTTTACCACTTAAAACATGATAACTTGCGTTAGCACCAAAAGGAATATCAGTAAGATATCTGTTTTAAATTTTGTTTACAGCTTGCAATAAAATCACTAGATGGTAGTTCAAACAGCTATCCTGCGTTCAAGCCATTAACTAAAATAAAATTGCCAGTACATATTTCTCTTGCAATGAAGGTTTTGTTTTTGCTTATTTTGTAACCACAGCATCCAACAAATACCGAAAATGTGAGAAGGTCTGTTTGTAGTAGACTGAGTAGGCAGATAACTAAGACATATGAAAATAATGGGCAGCTTGCCTTCCACTTCAGTGAAGATCTGTCCATCTATTAAACTGGCAGTAGGAGAAGAGGATCTAGGAGCTGTTGATGAACTGTTTCCTGTGATCCAGTGGTCCAGGGTTTAATTCCCTCAGCTATAACTATAACTGCATGACTTTGGGCTAGTCAGTTTAGCAGACAATGCTGGTAAGCTGTCTGAAAGTAGTCCATGGAGAGCAATGATCTATCCCGGTGAACAAATAAATAAAGAAGGTCTGTTAAAGCATATTTACGTGGTATATGCTTATGTCATCCGTATTCATGATACAAAATACAAAAATACACTAATTTCAGCTATTTGTAATATCATGTTTTACAGCTCTATACATCAATTTTTTTCTTTTCTATGAAAAAATTCAAGTCTTCTGCTACGTAATATGTTACAAACTAGCAATTAAAAATCACAATACAGTGATGTATTCTGGATAGCTAGCCCTTAAAGTGTGTTGTTTGCAGTACCACCTTTCTTAATGGGTTTATATCAGGACAATGAAACTTCGAGTTCTTCTCCTAGAGCATCTGAAGCAAAAAATTGCAGACATTTCATCCAACAAAGAAATTTTAGAGTGTCTCTGTTTCTCAGTAAAGAACCATTTTATGTTTTATTCTTCAGAAATTCCTTTTCTGATTCAGTCCTACAAATAATGTCAGTACCATTTGTCAAGGATAAAAAACCTTTCATATATGGCTGTCTCTTTCTTTTCAGGTGGAGTGCTGAACAAAAACTGTGTTCAGAGTGTACCTTTGCCTCATCTAAAATCTAACATGAATAGTAAAAAGTTCAATAGTGAAATATAGCCCTGGTATATTCCAGGATTTTAAGGTTGCTTTTTATGTCAGAGTGGTGCTCCATGCTTTCGGTGAAACATAAAAAGAAAAGACATGTTTAGTGATAAACCTAATGAGAGATGTCGTGACCTTTGCAGACTGCAGAGTGAAAATGTTTATGGAACTATGATACTGAAGGAAATATTAACAGTTTTAAAAAGAAAGTAACTTAAGAGCAGACTAATGGACCTCAAAAATGATCACACAATGCAAGAGTTTTACTAACACAAACTCTAATTACTTTTGTTGCGAAGTGTAATTGTGATAATATGTGTTATTATGTGGTGTATGCTAGCACTACTAGTAAGTGTAACTGTGATAATACATGTTATTATGTGACTTTATGTGACCATTTCTCTGATAAGTTTTGTAATGTTTTAATACATGCTGTTATGTTGATTTCATGTGAAGCTTTCCTCCTCAGACCTCCGCTGAAAATGGACAACTTGCTGAGTCGGACTTCCCTGGTAAACAAATGTTAAATAAATACATAAAATAAATAACTACACAATAAAGAAGCACTGAGTAGAAATTATAATACTGATGAGAATGACATAAGATTGCATACTTTTACATTTTGCTTTCAAATTAAATGTGACAAAGCACAGAACATGACAGTGATGCAAAAATATTACATATAGCGCAATGCCAAATCTTTACTTCTAAATGAAAACATTGCAAATGTATATGATGATCACAACAGCAAACACTATTTATATAAAACAGGCTATTTGAATTTTCCATTTTTATATCATTTTAGTCCTCCTGCAGCGACGCAAATGCATAAGATGTAAATAAGAAAATAAACATCACCACCACAAACTCTGGTTCTATTGTTTTCCTCTCAGAATTATGAAACATACCAAGTTTGCATATGTTTGTTTTATACCAAGCTAAGTAAAAAACATTGCATCAATCTGCTAAAGTCATAACATTTTTTTTAAATAGCAAATGTTATAGCAGTGCATTAATAACAAATTCTTGTTTGAAAATAAAATAAAACAGTCATATTTATGCACACGAATAAGGAGTAATTATTTAAAGATGCTTATGGAACAAGATCTGACAAGGCTGCATAAAGTTCATTAAATTAAGCACAGAGTGACTGATATACACTGGCACAGTAATAAAGAAAGTCACTTGAAGATGTTCACAGAATATTAAAGAAGATGGCTCTCCAGGAAGCAAAAAAATACAGCAATATGCAGGTAGTTGTTTAAAATTTAATGTGTTTAAATTGAGAACTGAAAACTTTAATATCTACTTAATCATATTTTCAATTCTCACAGTCTCTTATATTGTATGACATGTTTAAATTTCTGCTAAATTTGATTATGATATTATATGAAAAGTCAGCAAAACTAGTTAGGGAAATCAGTACATTCTCACAGTGGTCTGCATTTAAGCTAACATTTTTTTTTTTCTAAAATGGACACAGTGGATTTAACTGATATAATTTTATTCACTGCTAAGATAGAACTTGATTTAATATATGGATTAGTTGAGTTGTCATAGGCCAGTGATGGCAAACCTTTTGAGTTTGGCATGTCAAAAGCTCCTGGCACAAAATAATTCCATGCACTTCACATGAGCAACAAATGCAAAAGCAGTGTCTTTGGTAATTTGGGTGTTGGTGATTGTCGACATTTCACCCAAAATGAAATGGCATGTGTCACCTTTGACACTCATGTCACAAATCTGCCATCACTGTCATAGGCAGAGGCTGCTTCTGTTTTCTAGGTCTTCTGAAATGCATTACCAGAAGATGATAATTTACTGCAAATGCAATCACCTCTAAGATATTCAGGT
>NC_056737.1:1472153327-1472215827 GCF_019279795.1 Protopterus annectens
TAACTTTGTAACCACCAACTCCTTCTTAACTGAAAGAAAGCCAGGCTGCTTTTATTTTTTTTAATAAATCACTTACCCATAAGAAGCATTACCTTAAAATCACATCCCTAAACAATACTCCAGTTGAAGTAACGTTCCATACAAAACTGCTGGGGGATTAAAATAAATCACAACCTTAAATATGATGTCCACATATAGAGCAATATAAAACCTTACAAAAAATAGGAATGCTGTACAGAGTCAAAAAATTCCTTACAGCATCCACCAGAATCACTCTTGTAACTACATAACTACTCCCCTCTCTATTATAGGATGTGCCCACCTTGAGCAACCTTCAGCCACCCAAAAATCTAAACTAGAACAGTGTTAAAATTAGGCAGCTAGATTTGTGGTTAGTACAAGTCACAGAACATATCACTAAACTGGATAGATATATCTCACCCGCTTAATTAAACCTAACTTCTCTTAATACAAAAAATTATACATAATCCCACTTTCTGACCAGCTTTTAGTACAATTCTCCACCACTACCTGCAAAACTTGTCACCTTCAATCGTCTGACATACACCTACTTGGCGTCAATAAGCTTTACAAAAAAATGCAGTCAAAGTCTGTACTCACACTGTGTAGTAAAAGTCTGGAATATAACTCTTATACAACTCATGGCAATATAGAACATTCATTTATTTAAGCCACCACTGAAAGAATTCCTCGCAGTCTCCTGCTTTGCACATGCTGTTTTTCTGAGTCTTCTAATACCTATATATGCCTATTTTCCTTGTTTTATTTCTCTTCCATTTATCTTCCTTACTCTTAATCTTGCTTATTCTCTTTATTTTTCTGCTTTCCCACTTATCACCTCTAACAAATGCTTATTCTCTTTATCTCTTCCCGTCATATTCCCCTTATCCGCTATTTGAACGTTCCATTCTGGCATTTGCTTCAGGATTAACTAAGGATCTCACTCATTGATGACATGTCAACAAGTTTCAGTGCTTCATGATATTGTATTTATCTTTTTTTACTGACTGGTGTATGTGTATAATTCTACAAGTCATATGCATATTAATATTCTGTTTTGATTTAATTTAATTTTAGTTATGTGTTGTATAATATATCAGTTTTCACCTATGCATATGCATCTTGTGTTCTTATATTTGTGCTGCTTTACTCCCCAGACTTTTTCTGAAAACAGATAGTATTATTCAGTTGGACTTTCCCAGCAAACAAATTTCAATGAATAAATAAATAAAGCTTCACTTCTTGCCACAGGAAATCAGTAAAGTAATCTAAAATGTATACTGCGGTGGTGGTGCTGCGGTAGCGTTGTCACCTCACAGTAAGATGTTGTCCTGTTCGTTGCTAAGCTAAAGCATCTTCTGTGTGGAGACATGTGTGAATGGGCATACTTTAATTGAAGGTTGTGCATCAGGGCTGTCAACTCGGTACGTAAAAAGCTACTGCCAATCATTAGCGGACCGTTGTTCCACTGTGGCGACCCCTTACCGGGAAAAGCCAAAAGATACAACAACATACTTTGATAACAACTGATAAGTTAGAACCTATAAATATGCTATCTTTGCACTTAGTAATTTGGCAATTTCTGCAAATAAGAGAAGTGAGTAAGACCACCAGTCACTTACCCCTAACAGGAAAGCACTTCACATCTTATTATATACAGTTTGGTTGATTGCTCATCTTAATTTTCAACTATGCAATGTTGTTCTACATGTGACGTTTTATTCTAGTGTTAAAGTTGATTATTTCATTTTATTCCTCTGCAGAAATAGCCTGATGGCTCCTCTACCCCTAGCCATTTGACTCACTCATTACCTAAGGAATCACAAATTATCTTACGGAGACCCTTTTAGCTTAGTTGCACTGGACCAAGTAGGAGCACTGGCTCATTCACTCCTCAACAGTCAGAGTTTGGTAACATGAAGTGTGCCAGTTTGCAGGATTTATGGAATGCCTAAGGAAGAATGTTGCAGCTATTTCCCATTTTATGTTATTTGTTTATTTATTTATTTATTTTACCAATACAGATGAGCAAGTATCTGATCAACTTGTTTATAGCAGTACCCACACCTGCTACCTGCAGCATTCCTTAGGATATCCAGTACTTCTTTTTTGTCTCAGGTTTACCTAGCGACATGGTTACTGGCTTGCTTGGCTTAAAAAAAGCAATATTCACAACCATATTCAAATCTCATTCCCAAGTCACAGTCTGGACATAGATCCAAGAAAACTGCAATTAGCATATAGGACATGAATGCTGGCTTCTTTTCTTCCCTACTCAGTCATACAAGTCACCACAAACTGCTAGTTCCACAAATTAATTGAGAACTACTTATGAACCATACTTTTTTCTATGCCATATTCAGTAAGTGCTCAAATATAAAACTTCTTCTAATGAAACAAACAATAAAAAAATTAAGACTCTTTGTCACATACCACATTGCATATGAAGACAAAAGCTCATCCATAACATTCACCCTTCACTGCTACCTGTTAACAACAAGCTTAATTAATTTTCTGTGGAGGTTCAATTGAGTCAAAAACCCATGTCTCAACATCACAAAATAACATCACTAGTAAATTCTTCTTTGATCACTTATTAATTACTAATTAAGCATGGGAACAGGAGGAACAATTCTAATTCATATCAATTATAATTAGATACTTTATTTTGAACCCTATTTTAATGTATGTACTAATACATAAAATTCACTGATCTGCATGTGTTTATACAGCATGTGCATGCAAAATCAGGGCAAGTGTTAGCATTTTGAGGGCCCCCAGCAAATGTCAAGTTTGGGGCCACCTAAGGTACTTCCTGTCTAAGTATCATCCCCCCCCCATCACTGCTACCCCTTCTAAGCAACATTTTAGTTCATGCTACAAACTAGGTGTAGCATTCACAGACTGACCTGTAGCTACAATACATTACATGAGGCCTCTGTATCACATCTCACAAAGAGACATTTACAGCTACTGGCATTTAGTTGGAACAGTGATACGTTACAACAAGTCTATGTACAGGTCTGGACTTGGAACCCTAGACCTCCCCCCCCACACACACACACACAAAAAACACACACAACACACACAACACACACATGTTATCTCCAGGCTCCCCATATAACCTACAGCACCTTTCAGTAAACACACACATCTGAGCAGGGCTGGTTTTAGAATGGGTGCGGTTTAGAGTGGTGGTCATTATCAGCTTTAGCCTAACAGGGTCATATCATAGCCCTGTTCAGGTTAACCGTATAATCAGACAATAAATACATTTTTTTTTCCAAACAGCAACAGCTTATGTGGGGCCCCCACATAGTCAAGGATGGTGAAGGGAGCCCAAAAATCCATTTATATAGTCTGGGGAGTGGGGGCCACTGAAATTCTTGAAGATCTAAGTGTCTGAGTGTTCTGTGATATATTTTATGCCATACCTTTAAAAATGAAGTGTAATTACTTGTTATCTGCATTTTTTTACTGATATCCAGAAGAATAATGTATATGCCCTGGCATTATTTGGTGTGGCACAGATAAAAATCAGTGATATTTTTAAGACACACACAATCATAAGCCATAACAATACCAGTTTTGCACTTATTTCAGCAAATAGCAATCCATTTTGCAAAATCGGTACTGCCACACCAGATCAGTGACTGCTGTTTAGCAGTCATCAAACAGCAGCAAAGGTAATTCACTTTTGTTTACTTCATTGAGGAGTAATTCATACCTACTTCTTGTCCCAGATTTTACAGATTTTGCTGTGTCCATTATAAAACGTTTGATTTCCTATACATTATTTAGGATGACAGACAATCAATAAATCCAGAGAGAGTTTTATACTTTTTATTGTCCAAAAATGCATGCAAAAGGTGTTATTCTATTAACCTTTTAAGTGAATCAGAATAATATTTGAGACATATTTCTGATTTTGAGCCTTTATTCTGCTATTATTTATGGCACTGGCTGAATTCTTCAGCAAAGATGTTGAGATCTATAGTATCTGGTATTCAGCCAGTATTTATACAACTTCAAGAAAGAGAAAACCATCCCTGAAAATTGGAAGCATCAGCTGTTCTTTGAATCCATGGTTTGCACTGAGATCAGTCACTCTGGGCTGTTGATCTGTCTAGTGCTTACCTTGCTCATGTTCATCATTTGCTTTATCCTATTTGGGCTGTATCACGGCACTATTCAGGTTAAAGAGCATAATCAGGAAATTAATACATTGTTTCCTCTTAATTTTTCCCAGCCAGCAACAGCTTTTGCGAGGGCCCTACATAGTCAAGAATGATTAAGGCCCAACCTGCAGTCACAGGTACTGAAGGTACCCAAGGATGGCTATGTTATTACTTTTAGTGGAAGGAACGCCCGCCAGCAGGGTTTAACTAAGCTAGGGGCATGGGTCTATATTAAATTCTTGAAAGCCGACAATGTTGAATCTGACAATGTCTACACAAGAAAAGCAAAACTACAGAACATTGAGCAAGTAAACAGAAATCTCCATAAGGGGAAATTTCCATTTACTTCAATGTAGTGCGGTCTCGGAGTTGGTATATTTAAGTAGCAGGGGTGTGGCGGGTGCAGGGGGGTTGCCCCCCTGCCTACACCGTTTAGTTTTTTTTGTTGTTTTTTTTTTTTTTTCTGAACATTCAATGTTTTAACAGTTCGATCACTAAAGGTCGACCTTTAGAGATTCGAACTGTTAAATATTCAATGTTCTAATATAGACCCAGGGGCACTGTCAGTGGTAAAATATTTAATGGAATTTTGAAGCCTGTTACTTGATCAAACATCATTAATATAACCAGAAATATCTTTGAATTTTAAATGAGATGTAAATAATACTTATTATCCAAGCTGGTTTATTAAGTATACAAGATTACTGTATTAGCTTTTGTGGGTTTGACAGACATGTTACAAAATATCAAGATAAGATAACTTGCTGTGGTTGGGGGCCCCCCAGGAACAGGGAGCCCCCAGCAATCTCAGGGTTTGCTGCTGCCTAAAGCTGGCTATGCACAAAATGATTCAAAAAATGCTCATATTTTGAAAGATCCTTCTACAACCATATTCTACACCACTGTTTGTATGCACCTTCCCAAAACATCCCCTCAGTTAGGGTCTATTTGCACTGCTGCAATCTAATGAGGGCTAATAACTCGCTGACAGTTTAAAAAATTCATTAAACTCCTGCTATTAACCAGCTAAACAGCTCCTACCATATAGCATCAGCAATATTATGAAAGGTAACAGCCATACCGACTGACTCTTTCACCTAACATCAACATCCTGATAGCTTGTTATAAGATTAGTTATCTTGCTCCATTGCTAGGCATTCAGGGCTCGAGCTCCCCTTTTTTTTAGTGAATTTTCACATTAAATTTCACATTATCAGGCAGTAAGAAATAAGCAGTCAACTGCCACTACTGTTCAGTGACCATGATAAGTTATTTATTGGTGTTTGTTTCCCAGCCAGTATTAGTGTTTTGCATAATGAATTATGGACTGTGCATGGTTCTGCTTATTGTGCTTGTGTTGTTTTTTTTTTTTTTTTTATTTCCTTCATCGAGTAGTCATGCATCCCTTATTTCTGTGGTTATTGTAGCAGGGTCCTTCATTCCTGTTAATCTCTACTAGCTGGACTTGTTCCACCCTCATCTGCGGTTTGCTCTCACTCAGAGACTAAAGTCCTTTTTGGTGTCCTCAACCAACCTTCACCCTAGCATTCACCAATCGGCATTAGCTATAAAGACACATCCTTCCTTCACATCTCATATGCTGCATAATACTAAAAAAAGTAATAATAATAAAAATAAAACTAATAAAGGCGAATTACTTTTGTCTTTGTGGACCAGCTTCTTCTTCAGTGTAACTTTCACCTCATATTCCTGTTCAGCATTAAAGAAGCTGCTATTGAACCTCCCCTGAACCTAAGGGACTAAAAATGTTATCTTTGTCAACAGCCTCAGCTTTGAAGAATTTCATAGAATGTTCCACATTTTCCTTCATATTTTTGTTCACTTTTCATAAATGACGGTATCAATTCGCTAAATAATTAGACATTTCAGTTTCAGACTGCATATCCTTCAGAAAACTAATGCAAACCAACACCTTCATTATAACAACTTTCTAATTTTATAAGAGAATTATTTGAAATGTGTCCCTAATTTGAGCCTTAAAACCCCTCCCCATTAATTTTGACTTTGTCCAGATTCTTGAGTTAAAGACTCAGAGGTGTGGCTCGGTCTATCTAGCCCTCACAAAAATGGTTACTTTATTACTGTAGTGGAGAACAGTACTTAATACATTAACATAACCAAATTTAAATAATAAGAAAAAAGTAGCTGCTCTGTGGTCTGGTCTCCTGTCAAAAGGCAAATTATAAACGAAAACAGTGCGCAGGAGAACTATAATGTAGGGCAATATGCTCCGCATAAAATATGAAATATGAAATATAAAGTTTTCAATATCAGCTGTGCTGAATGCACATATACTCCGTATAAAAATGCAGTATAATCCAAGTAAAATTGATGAAAAACAGTTTGTAGTAACAGCAGTGGCGGCTGGTGACTTCAAATCAAAGGGGGGCTGCAGGAGACAGCTGAATGGGTGGGGTTAGGGGGAAGGGGTGTGGCCAAACAGAAAGGGGAGGGGCTATGCTCAAAACTACAAAAACTAACTTTAATTAAATACGCTGCCCTGGGTGGCAAACCATCATTATGAGAGTCCAATCAAGACAAAAATAAGTGTAGAAGAATAAAAATATTTCAATGCATTGGCTGCATGACAGCTTACTTAATATTTAGATGGAAACAAAAAGTTGTGAGGCATGAAAAAATAAATTACTTTTTAAATACATTACTGGAATGCCAGTCAAAATCAAGTACAAGCAAAACCAGAAGCACTCAACTCAAACCACTTCTCCTTGCACTGCAGTTCTAATTATAATTTATATTCAGCTTTATTAAAGTGCCAAGTAACATGCTGAAAGTAGAAATCTCTGTGATGCCCCCACTTGTAAAAATGTTTCTTATCCAAAAAAGACCTGCTGCCTGACAACTATCTACTTGTTTCATGGGGAAAACATGTAAGTAAAAAATGAAAAGCAAACAAGAAACAAGCTCAAGACACATTGCTTAAAGGATTACTGTACAGGTTATGGACCACACATGATTGGCATTTAGTTTACGGGTAAAGTCTGTAGAGATGACTGGAAGTCTCCAACAAGTGTAATGAGCTTTTTAAAATAATGGAATCCTGTCCTTTAATACCCAAGACTTATACATTATCTAGTCAAGTATTCTATAAAGCAATTTATTTGCATGTACCTCTCAACCTGTTAATGCAGTAAATCTGAACAAGGCCAAATGTACTGGGGCAACATATAAACAGTACTAAAAATTGCTTTTGTATAAATTGAGACAGTTGATAGAATAACAGTTCTTACTTTTGCATGCATTTTTCTGAAGGTTATGAAGTCTGAAACTCAGTGTATCATTATTTAGTGACTTAATTTCTAAATGATTTGCCAGAAAACTACAAATGTTATGAAGAACAAACCAAAAATAAGAAGCAAAAATCTATTCATTCTTTGAAAATCTGGATACTTGGGAGGTATAGTTCAGCTGGGCCTGTCTGAGTTTGCTGCCCTTCCCCCCTGACAAAATCACGGTTGAATGGAGTCCCTGCAGCCATTCCAATGAACCATTACTTGGCTATTTCACTCCATTTACCATAAACACTAATGTGCATACTGCTTTACTTGTATGATGAGTTGGACTTCATTTGAAAGTTTTATTTTGTATTTTACAGCACAAACACTAAGCCATCTACTAAACAAAGCAATGCAGTCTCAAAATGACAACTTAGCATTAAAACTTCTCTGCCCTTGAAACTCACATTCATTGAAACAGCATTGAAACCCACATTCAAAGAAAATACATTTTGCCAGTGCCAGATAAAGATTAATTTTGGGCTGTTTTCAAATCATAGGCCCCTTGCATATGAAACATACATGTGCTCTTTGATACACCTTCCTCATTGTACTAAATTATATTCCTTGTACAATATATTACAGTTGTTAGAGGGCGTTTTAAATTTGTTTTGAACATTTTTCCAGTAAACAATGAAACAAAATTCATGCACCCATAATGACAAAACTGCCCAGTTCAGAACATTTATCATAAAAGTCTACTCAGACTTCCGCAGCCCACCATTATCAGTAAATATGCACAATTCTACAGTCCACCATTATCAGTAAATATGCACAATTCTACAGTCCATCATTATCAGTAAATACGCACAATTCTACAGTACACCATTATCAGTAAATATGCACAATTCTACAGTCCATTATCAGTAAATATGCACTATCTCTGAAGAAGTAAAAGTCATCTAAATAATTCCACATTAAAGAAATCTGTGACTAATGAAGAGGTTGCTACTAGCAAACAACTTTATATTTCATGATTTCATTGAAAAATAAAGTGCCTGTTGCCCCTCAGGAATAAATTGCCTATATTACATTAAAAAAATGATAAGCTAGTAATATTGCAAGAGGAAACGGATGGCAAACTGATAATGGACTCATAGTTAGTATTTTCACCAAGGAGAACATTCTCAATATAGCAGCATCCACCCCTTGTGGGAGTAGAACCCACAGCCTTCTACATCAAAGGCAAGTACACAACTTGTTATGCTATTAACAAGGTAAACCAACTTCACTTAAGCAGCACTAAACTTCTGTTCCCCTGCAGCTCTCAGCTCCTTGTAAAATCTACTCAATACTCAACTTTGCAGCACAAGAAAACTGGAAAAAGCCAAAATGTATTGGGGGGGGGTCAAAAACCAGGGACACAAACATTGCTTGTATAATCTTGGAAAGTTGCTAGAACCATACATTTTACTGCCAAGCTCCCTGTGCAAAACAGAGCAACATACCGCTATGCCAAATCAGCTGCTTTGTAAAAGAGGAAGACTGAAACTTAAATGGCTATCATTTAGTGAATTCAGTTCTGACCATAGCTGTCAACCTCTTAGTACAAAACACATGGACAAACCCACTAATGAGGGAATACAGCAATCAAACATTCAGTGAATTCAGTTCTTGCCATAGCTGTCAACCTTAGCACAAAAAACCTGGACAAAGCCAATAATGAGGGAATACAGTCCCAAAAATAGGGACAAATTTCAAATATTCATCTTATAAACTTAGAAAATTGCTAGACTAAAAGGTTGTGTTACAGTTGTGTTACTATGTATTTTCTGAAGAACATGAAGTCTGAAATTCAAATGCCTGTCAATTTTACTGCTGACAGAATAAAAACAATTTTCAGCAGAAACCCAGGGAGAAATACTGCAGACACGTCTTTGTAAAATGACAGGGCACCAGAGCAAATCCACACAAACACAGGAAGGAGATGCAGACTCCACACAGAAGGCACCCCAGCCAAGAATCAAACCAGAAAACCTATAGCTGTGAGGCAACAATACTACCACTGCACCATCAAATATGCAAGGACTTAACATGCAGATTCCTGAAGTCTGAAATTCAAATGCCTGTCAATTTTATTTAGCATTTGTTAATCAGGACAGTCTGACTTGGAACAAAAAAAAAAAATCAGCAGAGGCCCAGGAAGAAATAATGCAGACATGTCTTTGTAACATAGGAGGACACAAAAGCAAACCCACACAAACACAGGGAGAAGATAAAGACCCCACAAAGAAGGCACCCCAGCCAAGAAGCAAACCTGAGAACCTGCAGCTGTGAGGCAACAATGCTACAACTGCCACATCAAATATCAAGCATTGCACCATTTACAAACCACAGATATTATGAGGAACAGATCAGATCAAACATGAGGCAAAAATCTGCAGTTTTTTTTTCACAAATGGTGGTGGGTAGAGAATTAAGGTCTTTAACACCTGCATACAAGGTACAGGGTTCAAGCCTGAGGTATTCCCTCACCCACACACACAAACACCTGTAGTAGCAAACCTCAAAAACTAAATATACGGCACTGGGTGCCAAACAGTTGTCATGAGAGTCCAATCAAGACAAAATGAAGTGTAGAAGAATAAAAATATTTCAATGCATTGGCTGCATGACAGCTTAATATCTAGATGGAAACAAAAAAGGTTGTGAGGCATGAAAAAATAAATTACTTTTTTTTAAAATACATTAATGGAATGCCAGTCAAAATCAAGTATAAGAAAAACAAGCAGCACTCATCTCAAACCACTTCTTGCACTGCAGTTCTAATTATAATTTATATTCAGCTTTATTAAAGTAACAAGTAACATGCTGAAAGTAGAAATCTCTGATGCCCCCACTTGTAAAAATGTTTCTTATCCAAAAAAAAGACCTGCTGCCTGACATCTACTTGTTTCATGGGGAAAACATGATCAAAGTAAAAAATGAAAAGCAAACAAGAAATAAGCTCAAGATACATTGCTTAAAAGGATTACTGTACAGGTTATAGACCACGCGATTGGCATTCAGTTTATGGTTAAAGCCTGCAGAGATGACTGTCTGTAAGTCTCAAAGTGTAATGAGACTCTTAAAATAATGTAATTCTGTCCTTTATTACAAATACTGGCATATGCATTTCAATACCCAAGGCTTATACATTATCTAGTTAAGTATTCTCTACATGGCAACAGAAAGGCTTTCAATGTTGGCAATTCTTTAACTGTATGCTTATTAAAGCTTACTTGCATCTTGCAATCTCAGCCAAACTTACCTGATGGTCATTAAAGTATTGCTACTTAAACACAGAGCAACAGGCACTTTGAGTAATAAGCATAAATCAACAGTACAAAAAATATGACAGAAACCAGACCATTCTGCAAAAATCAAGGACAGATGAAAAGCCACTCTAGTACTTGTGTCTACCTTGGATGGGTGGGATTCTCTGCACATTTACACTGCATAACTACTCCTTGCCTTGCTTCGACACATCCAGAGTCACTACATGGGGGAGTGGGTTGTAACAAGTATGTCACAGTTTGAAATGTCTCTGGCTGACTTGTGATGGCCCTGACACATTTGTCATACCTCTCAACCTCAGAGCAAGAAATCTGGACAAAGCCATACAAAGAAATGGGACAAAGGCCCAAAAATAAGGACAATTTTTAAAGTATCGCTCTTATAACCTTAGAAAGCTAATAGAGGTCTTGCATTAGTATGAATTTTCTGAATGGTATGAAATCCGAAACTCAAATGTCTGTCATTATTTTCTAACTTCAGTCTTTAATTATTTGTCACTAATTTGCCAAAAAAACACAATTTTATGAAAAATGGACCAACAAATGTGATATAAAAATATAAAATAGCAACACAATACAGCTGGTAACCTGCCAAAGAAGGGACACTTTAATATTAGTACTGCTAACTTGAGCAGCTGACAAAATAAAATAATCTACATGCATTTCTGAAACAAAAGTAATCTGATTATTACAGTTATTTCTTAATTATAAACCCTCCATGTTTTCTTCCAACATTGCTATTTTGCGGAGGGATCATTAGGGGAAGAGCAACATTTTGAGTCAAAATCAGGGACAGTTCAGAGGTTTGGCTATGCCTAATTCTATAAAGCAATTTATTTGCATGTACCTCTCAACCTGTTAATGCACTAAATCTGGACAAGGCCAGATATATTGGGGGAACATATAAACAGTACTAAAAATTGCTCTTGTATAAACTGGGACATAAATCTGGACAAGGCCAAATATATTGGGGGGAACATATAAACAGTACTAAAAAATGCTCTTCTATAAACTGGGACAGTTGATAGAACAGGTCTTACTTTAGCATGGATTTTTCTGAAGGTTATGAAGTCTGAAACTAGGTGTGTCATTATTTAGTGACTTAATTCCTAAATGATTTGCCAGAAAACCACAAATTTTATGAGGAATAAATCAAAAATAAGAAGCAAAAAATCTATTCATTCTTTGAAAATCTGGACAGTTGGGAGGTATGGTTCAGCTGGGGCTGTCTAAGTTTGCCGCCCTTCCCCCTCACAAAACCCTGGTCGAATGGAGCCTCCTGCAGCCATTCCAATGATCCATTACTTTGCTATTTCACTCCATTTACCATAAACACTAATGTGCATACTGATTTACTTCTATGATGATTTGAACTTCATTTGAAAGTTTTATTTTTGCATTTTACAGCACAAACACTAAGACATCTGCTAAACAAACTTGGCATTAAACCTTCTCTGCCCTTGAAACTCACATTCACTGAAACAACATTAAAATCCACATTCAAAGAAAATACATTTTACTCGTGGCAGATAAAAATTAATTCTGGGCTGTTTTCAAATCATAGGCCCCTTGCATATGAAACACATGTGCTCTTTGATACACCTTCCTATTGCTTTGAACATTTTTCCAGTAAACAATGAAACAAAACTGTCCAATTCAGAACATTTCCATCATAAAAGTCTACTCAAACTTCTACAGTCCACTATTATCAGTAAATATGCACAATTCTACAGTCCACCATTATCAGTAAAAATGCACAATGTCTGAAGTAGTAAAAAAGTCATCTAAATAATTCCACGTTAAATAAATCTGTAATGAAGAGGTTGGTGCTAGCAATCACCTTTATATTTCATGGTTTCATCCAACAATAAAGTGTCTGATGCCCCTGTGGAATAAATTGCCTAAATTGCATTAAAAATAAGCTAGTAATATTGCAATAGGAAATGGATGGCAAACTGATAACAGGCTCATAATTAGTATTTTAATTTTCAGTACGGCAGCATTCACCCCTTATGGGAGTAGAACCAACAATCTTCCGCATCAAAAGCAAGCACACAGCCTGTTGTGCTATTAGCACTAAACTTGTCTTCCTCTGCAGCTCTCAGCTCCTTGTAAAATCTACTCAATACTCAACTGCATCTCAACTTCGCAGCACAAGAAGTCTGGAAAAAGCCAAATTTATTGGGGTGGGTCAAAAGGGCAAAAACCAGGGACACATTAAACATTGTTTGTATAATCTTGGAAAGCTGCTAGAATAAAATGCTGTGTTACCACGGTACCACCATACATTTTACTGCCAAAGTCCCTGTGCAAAAAAGAGTCAGAACAACATACCACTATGGCAAATCACCTGCTTTGTGAAAGAAAAATGCTGTGTCACCACCGTACATTTTACAGACAAGGTCCCTGTGCAAAACAGTCAAGAGCAACATACCACTACGCCAAATCAGCTGTTTTGTGAATGAGAGGAAGACTGAAACTTAAATGGCTATCATTTAATGAATTCAGTTCTCACCATAGCTGTCAACCTCTTAGCACAAAACACCTGGACAAACCCAGTAATGAGGGAATACAGCCCTCAAACATATTCAGTGAATTCAGTTCTTGCCATAGCTGTCAACCTTAGCACAAAAAACCTGGACAAAGCCACTAGCAGGGTATTACAGTCCCAAAAATAAGGAAAAATTTCAAATAGTCACCTTATAAACTTAAAAAATTGCTGTAATAAAAGGTTGTGTTACTATATATTTATTGCTAGAATAAAAAGTTGTTTTACTATGTATTTTCTGAAGACTATGAAGTCTGAAATTCAAATGCCTGTCAATTTTACTTGTGATGGAACAAAAACAATTTTCAGCAGAGGCCCAGGGAGAAATACTGTAGACACGTCTTTGTAAAATGGCAGGACACCAGAGCAAATCCACACAAACACAGAGATAAGATGCAGACTCCACAAAGAAGGCACCACAGCCAAGAATCAAACCATAAATCCTATAGCTGTGACTCGGAGGCAACAATATTGCCACTGCACCATCAAATATGCAAGAACTTAAACATTCAGAAACCTGAAGTCTGAAATTCAAATGCCTGTCAATTTTATTTAACATTTGTTAATCAGGACAGTCTGACTTGGAACAAAAAAACAATTTTCAGCAGAGGCCCAGGAAGAAATTATGCAGACATGTCTTTGTAACATGGGAGGACACAAATGCAAACCCACACAAACACAGGAAGAAGATACAGACCCCACAAAGAAGGAACCCCAACCAAGAATCAAACCTGAGAACCTGCAGCTGTGAGGCAACAATACTACCAGTGCACCATAAAATAAAAGCAAACCCACACAAACACATGGAGAAGATAACAGACCCCATAAAGAAGGAACCCCAGCCAAGAATCAAACCTGAAAACTTCCAGCTGTGAGGCAACAATGCTACTACTTCACCATCAAATATCAAGCATTGCAACATTTACAAACCACAGATATTATGAGGAACAGATCAGATCAAATATGAGGCAAAAATCTGCAATTTTTTTACAAATGTTGGTGGGTAGGGAACTCAAGTTTTTAACACCTGCATACAGGGTACAGGGTTCAAGCCTGAGGTATTCCCTACCACACCACCATGAGCACCTGGGGCATTTACACACACACACACACACACACACACACACCTGTTCTCCATACTAACCAACGTACACACACCTGTTCTCCATACTAACCAACATACACACACCTGTTCTCCATACTAACCAATGTACACACACCTCTTCTCCATACTAACCAATGTACACACACCTCTTCTCCATACTAACCAATGTACACACACCTCTTCTCCATACTAACCAACGTACACACACCTGTTCTCCATACTAACCAACGTACATTAGATCCACACACAACACCGTAAAAGGAAAAGCACCATACATTCAAACAAACACACTTACCTGTTCTCCATAATAACCAACGTACATCCAAACCCCTTCCCGCGCAATACTCGACTCGTGAAAGTAGATCCAAACCCTTTCCCGACAAGACTGCAGCTCCCATTCCTGACTGCTGGTGTTGCAGTCCGGCCACGATGTATAATCCCAGCATGCTCCCATTCCTGACTGCTGGTGTTGCAGTCCGGCCACGATGTATAATCCCAGCATGTCTGTGCACTTTAAAGTGCACAGACATCTCCTCGCGTTTCCCTATCAGGACTGCCTTGAGCATGTGCATACAATAGACCAGTAGTCTGGACTACTGTGCATGCGCGAAGTCCGCAAATTTTCAAACTTTGTTTTTCTTTTTATTTTTAGTTCTTTTTGTTTTGAGGGGGCTGCAGTCTGGCAGTCCAATAGCACGGGCCGCCCCTGAGTAACAGGCAGTATTCACTTCACCAATAAATAGTCCAAGGGCAATATAAAAACTGAATCCTTTTAATTCAAGAATATGGCAAGCGCGTTCACCCAAAGGGCTTCCTCAAGCCAAAAACAGTCTTTTTAAAAAAACAGTATATATATGCTGACAAATAATGACATCACATCCTCCCAGTCATTCCACAAGCAACATCTAAATGTTACATAACAGCTAACAAAAACTGCAAGCCTATATAATGATGTTAAAATTGCTTTAACTAGTATTTACAATATATACACAAATTAGATAGCAATAATTAGGTTGTTATGTGCCGAATGACTTCATGTTCTAACCAGTATGAATATACTTAAAAACAATGCATTTCTCAACAATCAATATAAAAAATATATACATAATGAGTTACATTATAGCAACCCAAATTAACAAATATTATAAAAACAACATAATGAATGACAAACATTCAGGTTCTGAGCTTCCTTCCTTTCAAAATGGGTTGGAGGGGTACCTTGTCATTCAACCCTGGCTCCCAATCAGCTCTTAACCTAATAATCCATTTTGTTTCATTCTGTTCAGTTCAATTCTGAATATCACCCCTCCTAATGGTTGGCTGGTTAGTTTGAATTACCATAAACTTAAACATGTGTTCTACAGATGTATCCAAAATATGTTTGGATAATGCATTTTTATCTGATATAATTTGTATGTTATATAGGTGTTCCCTTCTTCTATCTTTAAGTCGCCTATCAGTCTTGCCCACATAAAATGCTGTGCAAGACCTACACGTGGCGAGATAGACAACATGTTGAGAGTCACAGCTAGCCTTAGGGTAGAATTTAAAACATTGCAAAGTAATTTGATGCATATACATAGCTGTGTTATCTATGGAGTGGCAATAGTTACACTTCTGACATGGCCTGGTAACTCCAGATGAGGAACTATACTGGGATCTGGATTAAATTCTATTGGAACTGCACATCATTCTATATAGATTAAGCCTATTCTTATATATAAATTTCGGATTGTCTCCAACAACTTCACAGATAGATGGATCTACTTTTAGGATGTCCCCAATATTTCAAATAGGCATTTCTTATGGCATGAACATCTTGCGTATGATATATAGCTATTCTGAGTCCTTCTTCCATTGTATTATTTTTATCAAATAATTTAATTACATCTTGAATACTATTGTTTCTATCAGCAAAATAAGGGTACGCCCTGTCCATTCTGAGTGTATCAACACCCAAAAGACCCTCACTGATTTCTTCAAGGTTGTAGGGTCTATCAATGAATTGTTGCTTAGGGTTAAGTAATTCCGTATTATAACCTATATCAGTAGAATTCAAACGGGAAACTCACATAGCTTGTCCCTTAATAATGTTTTTAAAAGTAAACTTGCGGTGCATGCTGGATCTATGCAATAATGAATTTCTATAACATGATTTCCTATACACCCCAGTATTTAAAAGACCATTGGGCAGTCTCTATACGTAGACATCTAAATATGAAACAAATTTCTCTGATGCCATCATGGTAAATTTCAAATAATATGCCAATGAGTTCACCTCTTCTAAAAATGTTTCTGTAATTCAGCCCCTTCAGATTTCCATATAAGAAAGAGGTCATCCACAAAATGTACATAGAATCTGACATGATCCTTAAAGCTGTTTAATGTGAACAGGTGCCTCTTTTCCCAATCAGCCATGATGAAACTGGCGTAGCTATTGGCACATGATGTGCCTATAGCTACGCCATCTTTCTGAATGTAAACCTGATTGTTAAAAGTGAAAATATTATTGGCTAAAACTATCCCCAATAATTCACACAATGTGTCAGTGTAAATTTCAGATGAGACTTGGTTCGCAAGTAAACACCTGTGAACACATTCTATTCCTTCATGATTCGGGATAGTGGCAAAGAGGGATTGGACATCAAGTGTCACCAACCAATGTTTGGTGTACATGGAAACATCTTTCATTTCATCATATAACATCAATAAAAATTGCTTAGTATCTCCCAATATATATATATATATATTTATTCACTATAGGTCTTCATTTAGATTCCAAGTAGAGGGATATAGGCTCTGTGATCCAGCCTCTCCATGCAACAATTGGTCTCATGGGTGGACATTGGGGATGTTTATGTATTTTAGGTACACCTTGTATGCATGGCACCGTTGGTTTACTAATGGAACAATAGTCATATAATGTATCACTGATTCTCCCATTACAATGGTATTCTGATAAGGATGAAGAAACTCTATTAATAATCTTATCTATTTGGTTTAAACCTATTTGACTAGAATAGTGGGTATCACTCAACATATCAGTCATAATAGAGATATATCTTTCACTATCCATAATGACTATGGGACCCCCCTTATCTGCTGGTCTAATCACTATGTTGGGATCATTCCTAATTGTTTTTAAGGCTAACCTTAACTTAGGATGTAAATTCCCATACCATTTTTTATGTCTATTATACTTATCATGTTCATGTAGTTCCTCCTCTACTAATTTTGAATATGCATCTATAAGTGGATGTAAATTAGGTATGTATGTTCTGGGTTTTTTAAAAGATTGTTCTTCATTAACTATCATTGATTTACCAAAATCCAGTTTTAGTTGTATATTTCGAACAAATAATTTAAGATCAACCACTGAGTCTGTAATATCACTCCTAGTGGAAGGTATAAAAGTTAATCCTTTCTCTAAAACATTGATTTCCTCTACAGTGAGAAATCTACTAGAGATGTTCCATATCAGCGATTTGTTGTCTTTTCCCACATTTTTTTCTGGAGAGGTAAATTTGTAGACATCTTTGATATATATATATATATATATATATATATATATATATATATATATATATATATATATATATATATATACAGATGGCATAAAGAGGATTATATATACTGAACTAAAATGGTTCAAAGATCTTATAGAAGCCTTGGCAATTTTGAGCAGATGACAAACAAAAAAAATGTAAATATATAGTTTTAGGACAACTGGGTAGGGGTTTTCAAACACTACATTGCAGTCTTCATTGAAAAATTCCCTACCATGGCTTCCTCATTAATGGGTACAACCTCATATTGCCATTTAAAACGAGGAAACCAGACATACAGACATCTGGCTTATTGTCATGGTGGATAAAACACAAAATGATTTCAAGAAACAAGGGAAACACTGTTTGAACAAGGGGAAAACCTACTGGCCATTTAACTCTGTAAATTGTGTATGGCCTGCTTGTAGCTTCTCCCAAACATATAATACATGTTGTGGAAGACACCCAGCACCAATTTTTTAGCATAAAGACCCCAAAGCAACTCCTAGTTTGAATCAAACTCAGTACAGGAGTCAAACCAAATCTGAGACAACATTGGAAAGGGGTAAATACTTTTGTGGCTTCCATAAATGCCAACATCTTTTCAGGCTCAAATAAGCCTTGCAGATACCATTCTCCTCTTACAACAGAAGTTCTACCCAGCACAAACAACAGCTAATTTTATCATTGGAGGTTTCACCTATTTTTTTTTTCATTAAAATCCAGGACCCAGAACATGATTCCTAGATGCAGCAATTTAAGATCCACAAAAGGGAATAAATTCATAGGTAGGACATAATTTTAAAGGAATACAGTTAGAGGTTCATATTCAGCACCCTTTTAGTGTCTACTTTAGTTCAGCAAATGATCAGATGATCGAACGCTGTTAGTTTGAACACAAAGCATTGAACCGGGGGGGGGGGGGGTTGGGAGTGAAGCCTTCCACTTCATTTAGTGTTTAGTGGTTTTCTTTTTTTTTTTTGGGAACAGTAACTTTTTTCCCTGGGAAAAAAAATCACTGTTCTGGTTGTTCACAGTTTTGAGTATTCGAGATTTAGGGGTCAATATAACAATGTTCGATCATCTGATTGTTCGATATTATAATATAGACCTCCCCTCTTAGATTCTCTATACTGTTTTTACATTAGGTTTGGTACCTAAAAAGAAACTGGTTGAATACCATTTAATCTATCACCTATCATATCCAGAAGGCCTATGAGTAAATGATGGCATAGATAAGAAGGATTCCATAGTACAATACACATCTTTAAAAGATGCAGTAGCCATCACTTGGGGACCCATGGTTTGCAAAGTGGGCATACAGTCAGCATTTTACCTTGTCCTCAGGATAGGAATAGGCTAGGCATGGATTTCATGGGTGGTTATTTTTTTGACACAACCATGCCAGTGGGGTGCTTGGTAGCTTTTTCAGTGCTAGTTGCTTCAGCAAGTGCCTTTGTTGGTGCTGGGAAGCAACTGAACTCTTCCTTTCACAGACTCCAAAACCTGGATGACTTTTTAATCATGATAGGAAGTAAACCCAAATCAAGGAAGGTCTCCAGGCATTTATCAAGTTATGCAATTACCTTGGGGTACCATTTGCTAAGGACAAGAGAGAAGCCCAGTCAAGGTATTAACATTCCTGGACATTGAAATAGATACCCACCTAAGCTGCTTCAATTTATCAAAAGAAAATACTGAAAAGGTTTCCTTGGCTGTTACTGGGTTTTTGAATGAAAAAAGAACTTCTATCAAACATGTAATGGAGCTGATAGGCCTCCTTAATTTCATGTGCTAAGCCATAACACCTGTTAGAACTTTTACCAGATCTTTGGCAGACCTTTTAAGGGGACCCCCACAAGAAAGACCACAGGTAAATATCAACAGAATTAAAGACGATTTCAGTCTTTAGTCATGTTTTTATTGCACTACAATGGCATATCTTTTTGGCAGGATGATTGAGTATCTAATGAGAACCTCCAATTATTCATGGATGCTTCTAGCAAATTTGGTATGGGCGATTATTTCAATGGACACTGGTTCTCTAAACCATAGCCAAAACAACCTGTCCAAGTCTAGGAGTAATAAATTTACATTTTCAGAAATCTTCATATAGGTCTTTATCCATATATGGCAAGATCAGCTTGGAAACAAAAGTGTCATGTCTACTGTAGATCATACTAAGCAGTTGTGGAAGTCCTTACCAAAAAGTCTTCAAACAATTTTTGACGTAACTCCATTTTAAGGTTTTTAGTGCTCACCTGCTTAAACATTAACATGTAAGAATGATTTAGCTGATGCATTTTCTTGATTACACGTTCTTCGTTTCAAAAGGTTAGCGCCCTTATTAGACTCATTTACCATTCTGATTTGGAAAAGAATTTGGGTGATTTGAGAAGGTTAATAACAACTTAGTTTTAGAACTAATGGTCTGACAGCATGAAGAAATCATACATTTTTGCTATAAGACAGTTTGATCAATTTTCTTAAGTTTAGAGAGAAAAGGTATTTTTTTCATCCTATCAAACTATGTTATGCTATCTCCATCATTGTAATCTAAGCGGATATGCATGGGGTACAGTCAGAATCCATTTGGTAGATGTGAGCCTATTTTTCAGAATTTTAGAAGTTCCTGTTGTTAAAAAGCACTGGGCTGTAGCCTGGATATTCAAAGGGTGGGCCAATTCTGGGAGTTCAAAACACAAAAGGAGGTGGCCAATGGATATGGCATTATTGAAATCCATTTTTCTGAGTTTTATGCTTTACCTGATTCATACTGCTACTATTATCCCTGAGCCATTTTATTTTCATGGTTATACTTTGCAGCCTTTTTAATCAGTGAATTGATCAGCAGTCTTAAATGGTTGGAGATAATATTCACTCAGGAGACGGCCTTAATCTGGATTAACAGATCCAAAACTAATCAAACAAGTCATGTACACCACATCACTTTACAAAGATACAGGGACACCATAATTTGTCCTGTTTCATGGGGGAGGATACTGAAGAAACTAAATGTTTACCCAAGCAACAACAACCTGGTACTTATCAACAGTGAGGAGCATAAAATTGCCATCAATAAACTTTCCAAACAATGCTGGTGAGTTTTAAATCATTTAGATATTTGCCCCATTCCTTATACCTCACATTCATTTAGAACTTAGAATCCAACTTAGCTGCAGCAGGTCAATCTTCTGAAGTTTCAAAATATTAGGCAACTGGTCCTGTAATACTTATTTATATATGCAGGCTAAACATAACTAATATTACACAAATGTTGTTTGCTTTAAAGAGCAATAACCATTCTCATTATGGGGCATTTCTTCATTACACAAGCTCAGGCTATCCAATGGCTCAAACCTTGGGTTAGACTCAGTCAACTTTAATTTTGATAGCCATGGAATCCATGGATAGTAACAGAATCAACTATTCACTTATCTTGCTCATGTTGTTCAACAAATAAGATCTCTCCACACTGTTATCCTTCATGTTTGGGAAATGACCTAGGGTTTATACCTAAGCAACATCTTATATACTGAATCTTTTGGAATCCAGCATTAATTACATATGCCTTCACTCTAATAACATTAGCATCATCAGCTATTGTTCCCAGACCAAACTGGACAGAAGCCTTTAACCCATGAGCAATAAAGAAAGCCAGAAGGTTGTTTTCCGCAGAGTTGCCAGAGCAAGATCTCTACTAGGTGTTTTTTTGATCAAACGTTATAAGCTGTATGACATGGATTCCATTATATACAAAATAGATGTTATTCATCTATGACTGGATTGGATTTATTCAATTTTAATTTAAGTTTGCTTTTAAAGAAACATTGTCATTCTAGAGTCTCTTCATGGCCTCATCCCACCCTCTTCTGTTCACATTTCTGCTCTTTTAACCTTGCTTTATAGTTTATAACTAAAGTACTTAATTAGGCATCTTTTGATCCCAAAGCATCATGGGTTTGTGCCTGTATGGTCTGATTTGAGCAGTGTCTTCAGTGGCTGTGCATTCCAATCCCAAAGTGGCAGTCCTTTACATATTCTGAGCAGCAGTAGGCAGATAAGTATCATGGGCACTGATCTTCCTGAGGGCTCTCTTATCCACTGCTCTCCTTGCCAAGGTGGTTTCAAACACAATGAGAACTTCCTTCACTTCCTGCTTCCAGATAATCTTTTCTGAGGAGAAAGAATACCAGGTGTCCATGATGATGCAGAGAGCACTGAGGTCACACTTGCAAATGTCCTTATAGCATAATTTAGGTCACCATTTTGTCCTCTTTCCAGACTCCAGCTCTCCAAAAAGGGGGTCCTTAGATATCCAGCCATTCAGCATGTGTGAGACATGACTTAACCAGTGCACATGTCTCTGTTTCAGGAGGGTGAACACAGAGATGGTGTCCATCCTCTCATCCACTGTGCGCTGGAAATCTTGTCCTGCCATGAGATACCAAGTATGCGCCTAAGGCATCACGTATGGTGAACGTATCACGTATGGAATACATTGAGCCACTGCTCCTGTTTTGAGCACTGAGTAGATATTTCACTGTCATTCAGTAATGTTCTTAAAAACAAGCTGTGTAAACCTGTATCTTGGTGTGCACAGTGAGCTTATCATTAGCCCATACTCACTGTCAGCCTGGAAAACAATATGGCAGCTTTTCCAATGCACATGTTGATCTCACTATGAAGTTGTCAGAGATTATAGAGCCTAGGTACAGAAACTCATGGAAAACCTCCAGCTAGTGGTCACTCACATTGATTTATGGCTCATTGTCCATATTTTGGCCCATGACTTGGTTCTTCATTAAACTGATTGTGAGATCAAATTCCATATGTGCATCCAGAAAGTAAGCCATGAGTGACTGAAGTTCTTGCTTAGTGTGAGTCACAACAGGTGCTTCATCAGCAAACAGGAACTCCCTTAGACACTTTCTAAGCACCCTAGTCTTGAATCTAAGCCTCAACAGTTTGAAGGAGTTGCCGTCCAATCTGGTGTACAGAAATATACCTCTGCAGCAGTTCTGAAAGCAAATTTCAGCAGAACTGAAGAGAAGATACTAAACAATGTTGAAGCCAGTGCAAATCCCTGCTTTACTCCACTGAGAATCTCGAAAGGTTTGGATGTGGATCCATCATACATGATGGTCTCTTTCATACCTTTGTGGCTTCATACCTTCATGGAAGGCACTGACAATGCTAATCAAAATTGGAGGACAACTGACATTTTCCAGAATCACAAACAGACCTTTCCTACTGACAAAGTCAAATACCTTGGTCAGATCAATGAAGGTAATATACACTTTTCTTGTAGTTGCCTAACAGAGAAAAACATGTCTATAGTAGCAGGTCTGAACCCACACTGAGACTCAGGGTTAACGATCTCTGCCAAAAAGAATTTTCAGGACAGCATCAAGCATTGAGTTCAGTAATAATTGCTAAAGGCATGATGGCATTCAGAGCTCTATCTGTAACTAAGGTTTCTCTACCATATACCTGTGAGTAGGGTTCAACCCAGTATTTCATCTGTTTGGTTCTGTCCTTCAAGACCTCACCTGTGGCCGACTTAAGTTAGAAGATCTTTTGTGATGGAATAACTAAAGTATCCGGTCGATAATGGAACTGCATAAATCCTGCCACTACCTTTGCAGTGCCATAACTAAAGTTTTCAGTTCATAATGACATTGTAAAGGCAGTGGCAGGATTTACTGATTTATGGTTTTATAAACAAATCAATTTAAAGGTCATTGGGAGGACTTTATATCATACCACTTGATAACAGGCCCATGGTTGTATTGGTGTTTGTTAAGTTTATAAATTGCAATTGCGTTCACTGTGTTCAAATTTATAGTCTATACATTGTAAATTTATTGTGAACTGCTAATAATAAATGTAATGGTCACTCCTGCAACACCAGTGTCTTGTGTGTGCTTATTCAGAATGGAGTCCAGAGACAATCCACATCTTTGGAGTTTGGAGCAAGACAGACTGTCTCACTCTGATCCTGGACTTTCAGGACTCAAGCTACCATCTTTGTTAGTGGATTTCCGTACTAACTGCTTCTTAGGCAAGCAGCGAGCCACCCCTCCCACCAACACCAACATCCACTGCAGTGGCTCTTTAGGACTGCTGTCCCCCCACTTTTGTTTACATTTCCTTTCTATTTTGCTTTATAGTTTATAATAAAGTATTCAGTTGATAATGGTACTGCACAGGCTGTGGCAAGATTTATTGGTTTATGCTTTTGTAATCAAATCAAGGCCTTCTACATCATCCCCCACTCTGGAATCATAGTTAAACTTACTAAGCTGGACATTAATCCCTACATCACTTGATGGGTTGCCAACTGGCTTACTGACAGAACCCACACTGTAAAAGTAGCCGACTCCAAATCCAGCTCTAGACAAATGACAAGTGGAGTACCTCAGGGTTCAGTCCTGGGACCTCTCTTGTTTGGCATCTACTTCAGGCCAACACTAAGGGACTCTGGCTAACAAAGTTCTCAAATGACTGCAAACTGGGAGCCATTATTGAATCCCAAAATTATATGGATATTCTACAAAAGGGCCTTACAGAAACAGATGCTTGGTGCCAGAGCCATGGCCTCAAGCTCAATGCCAATAAATGTGTAGTTATCCCCTTTGGGAAAAAAACATGTACCCATGAATTACCACATAGGTTGCAGTACACTATACACCGAAAGTGTGATAAAAAACCTAGAGACACAGATGGACAGTGGTCTCACCTTTGATAACCACATCACCACAACAGTCAGGAAATCCTTCTATGTGGCACACCTCATCACTAAGGGCTTTTCATCCAGAAAAAAGGAGGTCATTGTCCCACTGTACTCATCCCTCATTAGACCCATTATAGAATACAATGCCCCATTTGGTATGTACCTCTCAAGACATCTGCAACAACTGGAAAGGCCACAGAAATACCTCACTAAAAGAATCGCATGCATAAAGCAGATTCCCTATGATGACCGTCTAAAAAAACTCCACCTATACTCTGTCGCATATCATCGACTCAGAGGCAATCTCTGCTTAACATACAAGGCCACGTCAAACCCAAAACTGTTGGACATGCTACATTTAAAGAAATCCCAATCCCTCAGAGACACATGCTCCAGGGATCTAAACCTTGTCATCACAATGAACAAAACATGCTGGAGGGATAGGTTCTTGACCCAGAGACTCCCCAGGCTCTGGAATAGACTGCCCATACATGTCAAGCAGAGCGCCTCTTTGGCCCTCTTCAAAAGGAGCCTTGATGATTGGATGGGAGATAGGAAATTCATGCCAGGGATCATGTGAGTCGCCCTGCTAGACAGGGTTCCAGGGAAGTAAATACTTTGGGAAGAAATAGCCAGGGAATTGTTATGGCTAGGCTTGTATAGGCCATAGGTCCGATTGCCTAGTTCCAACCTATGAACCTATAAAGGCGATCAGAAGAACTTTATGTCAAACCACTGGATAACAAGCCTATGGATGTATTGGTGCAAATGAAACTTTAAGTTACAGTGTAGTTCATTGTGTTCATAATTATAGTCTATACATTTAAAATGTAACATGAATTGTTAATAATAAATGCAATGGTTGCTACTACAACAATAATGTATTGTGTGTCCAGAGGCAATATATAACTGCATAACATGTAAAACTAATACAGAATTTATTAATGTTTCCATGGCATGCATCGCTGTCCAGGTAATAAGGAATTACAATATTATGAGATTGTGTTATTTTAGAAGAAATGTTTGGCAAGTTTCTAATACCATTTCCAGAGATCAGGAGGTACAGTGGTGCAATATTCAAGCAATATAGAAATGAATCTATGGAGCTTTGATGTAAATTCCAAATGTGAAGCATTTATTGAGGAACACTTAAAGACAGTTTGATTCAAAATGGGGATTTGAAGAACACTTCTGTTTCTTTTCTCTCTCTCTCTCTTTGTCTCTTTTATATTTAGCAGTATGTGTCAACTTTTTTTGTAAATCCGAGAAATTGCTTTCCTGTAAAGAACATTATGGTCATTTGAATGATGTCTTAATATGACTATAAACTTATGAATCCATCTGCTGTTGCATTAACAAGCTGACAGAAACTAATTGTGTAAGAGGACTTGATAGTAAAAGCAATTATATATCTGCCAAAAGAAGGGAAATTGCTTTTTTTCCTGCCTGATAGCTGATCTTAAATATATATAAAATGTCATTGTTCTGATTCTCTCGGGAGTGTTCATTCTACATCCTTTGATCTCAGCTTCTTAAAAAAAGAAACCTTGCAATTCGCAAGGGAGATGAGGCTGTTATACAAACTGCAGGCTCCATAAGAACTTGTAGCTAAAGTTCAAAATAACTAATGGAATAAAAAATGCATTTTATTAATATTTGAAGGTAGATACATTATCGTTATAATGTGATTAATTACTTTTTTCTTATTATTAAGGGGCTTGCTTTCTTAGTAAATGCAAGTAATATGAACAATGTTGAGGTCTGCTGAAGTATAAGCAAATACAATTAATGTAACTGAACTATTTATTTAGCTCATTTAAGTTTTTAAAAGAGTAGAAGAGATTGCAATGCATTATAAAAATAATCTCACACTTGAAGAGCTGCTGTTTATATGTAGATATATACATATATAAATACCTATATATGGGTTTACTTTGTTTGGTTGAAAGCCCATATACTCGAATGTTATTTTCACTGAAGTAAATAATGAAAACTGAAATCTTGAACCACGCAGATTTTTCCAAGGGCAAGTAAACACTTGCCCAATGTGGGGGAAATATGCTCTTTTTCCCACTGTAGTGTGATCCTGGAGTTGGTATATGTAGTTAGGGTGGGGGGCACAGCCCCCCAAATCAGGGGTTGTGGAGGTCATATCTCCCTACCTAGGAGGGTTTCAGATACTATAATGTGTTTTCGTTAAGTTTTGGGCAAATTTTTACTTGCACCTGGGAATAATGTATGGTTTGGGATTTTAGTTTTCGGTATTTTTGTCTTGCAAAAATAACACTCAAGTATTTGGGCTTTTCAGCATGCAAAGTAGATACCATATATATATATATATATATATATATATATATATATATATATATATATATATATATAGGTATAGATAGATATAGATAGATAGAAAGTAACAAACACCAAATGCTGGGTAGTGCAGTGCACACAAACATTTGCTGGAGGCATGAGTTCAATGGGCAAGTGCTTTAAATGTAGGGGGGCAAATAATGTCTCTTCATAGCAAAAGTACATGTTTTATTACAGGTATCATTTTTTTGTGCATGTGGACATTTAATGTGTATGTTAAAAAATGTGTGTGTGTGTGTGTGTGTGTGTGTGTGTGTGTGTGTGTGTGTGTGTGTGTGTGTGTGTGTGTGTGCGTGTGCGCGCGTGTGCGTGTGTGTGTGTGTGTGTGTGCATGTGTGTATGTGTGTCTGTCAGTTTGCAGTAATAGAAGAAGCAATGGAAATGTAAGCATTAATTCATTAGGGGAGCATATTCTTTTCATATCAGTGATACTGCAATAGATACAATGCATATAGATTAATATATAGTATATTACATTTATTGTCTATTATATATGAGATATTGTTGACTATGCTGTGTCCTTGAAACTTAAGTGAAGTGAGATTTGTACGCTAGATTTTTGAAAAAAAAAACATTATAGTGAATAAATAATCAACAGCCAATGTCATAGTGTATGAATAGTAATTGTAATAATAATAATAATAATAATAATAATAATAATCTATGTACAAATACCAGTTTTGAGTGAAATGCTGCAACATTAATATAATGGATAATTTGAGTACTGATCTTAGTCTTCAATAAAATAATTTATCAAAGAAAAAAATAAAAAGGTGAATTCTAGGCTACTTTGTAAATTTCTCAAGGTCATATTTTCTCACTTTATTTTATTCAGAATAAATTTAGGGCATCAGCAATAACTATGTAGAAGTATGCAACATGAATAAATCACTGAAGTATGCAACATGAATAAATCACTGAAGTATGCAACATGAATAAATCACTGAAGTATGCAACATGAATAAATCACTGACGTTTGTGATAGTATCCCATTTTATGCAACATGAATAAATCACTGACGTTTGTGATAGTATCCCATTTTATGCAACATGAATAAATCACTGACGTTTGTGATAGTATCCCATTTTATGCAACATGAATAAATCACTGACGTTTGTGATAGTATCTCATTTTATGCAACATGAATAAATCACTGACGTTTGTGATAGTATCCCATTTTATGCAACATGAATAAATCACTGACGTTTGTGATAGTATCCCATTTTATGCAACATGAATAAATCACTGACGTTTGTGATAGTATCCCATTTTATGCAACATGAATAAATCACTGACGTTTGTGATAGTATCCCATTTTATGCAACATGAATAAATCACTGACGTTTGTGATAGTATCCCATTTTATGCAACATGAATAAATCACTGATGTTTGTGATAGTATCCCATTTTATGCAACATGAATAAATCACTGAAGTTTGTGATAGTATCCCATTTTCTCATATACTGTATTAGACTACAGATGTCATACACACTGCTTTGTCTTCCTTTTGCATCTTATGTTGCCTGAATGCAGAAATAATGAAACTGTTAAACTTTATGCACATTTCCATTTGCATAAAATATATGCAGGTAATAGTCATACTGAGCCATAAAAAAAAAATATATGCAGCTGACTTTTCTGTGTGGAGTGAGGCACGTAATATACACATAACCCATCATGCTCAAATCCTTGTACTAGGCATTTAACCACCTATATTCACAAACATGATGTCATCAGCTATGAAGTAGCTGTGCATCACAGAAAGGGTGAATCTCCAACAACAACAATTTCCGTCAAGGAATCTATACCTCATTCAAGGGTTTTTATTGAAGTACTTGGACATTGCACAGCACCTATGCCTCTGAAAACATAGTATATAATTTACAAAATATAAAAGCTCTCAAAATATACATTGATACTGAAATAAGCCAACTTTGCATATCCGAAGGCATTCAGTTTTTGTCTTTCTCCTTACAGTGGGTCTGAGAATTCAAATTGGTTACGCTGATCACAAAATATTCTTCATAAATAAGATCAGTTTGACTTAATTTACTCACGATTTTTGCTGGAAAACATACTTCTCAAAGTCAAGAATTCAGCAATGGCTTAAAGAAATGTTTACACGTTAGAGCAATAGCTGCTTATATTCAGAACTGATAGGATAAGAGGTATTAAAGGGCATTAGTTTCTTTTCAGTTTGTAAAATGTTAACCTCTGTATACTGTCAGTAAGCAAATAAAGCAAATGGCAAAGATGTATTGTGTCGGGAATGTTTGATTCGCTTGAGAAGAAATATTACGGACATGCTTAAAAGTTCATTTAATTACCTGCAAATGGAATGATGATGAACTTTAATATAGAATGAATCATGAGATGATGAATATTTTAGTTTCACTTTCAGAAGACATTTCTGAAGAACTAGAAAGATATACACTATCACTTGCCATATGAATACCTGTGATACAATGACAAATAAGTATTTCTCATATGAAAGACCAACCTCCCTGGGGAGGAAGAGGTCTGTGTGTTTTAAATACTGGCATTTTAGTACAATTTTTATGCTAGGGTAAAGCTTCAACATTGTAAGTTAAGCATTAATATTTGTGACAGAATGGCAGTTCTGAAAAACAATATGCCAATACCAGAAATCATGTATTTTGGTCACCTATGTGTACCTTTTGCATGTTAATGACATTTCTGCTTTTGTTCACTGAATAAAATGCTGCTAACTATACAAACATATCTGTGTATACATCTACTGTATGACTGTTTGCCTGATTGTCACTCGCTCTCTTTCTCACTATATATATATATATATATATATATATATATATATATATATATATATATATATATATATAGTACCTATATGTTTGTCTATATATCTGCCCAAGGTCAGTGTGAGTAAATGGTTAAGCCTTAACGTTTGACTATATAATGGAATATGCATAAATCATATTTAGCAGAATATAGTTATTTCAAAAACCCTATAATTATTTTACCATAAATACAGTACTTTATTTCAAAAAACATGTATTAAACCATTAAATTTACCTCCAAATTCATACCCCAGGACATAAAGTCCTATAATAAAGAATTCATCTCCTTTCAAGTTCATTCAATTTGGTAATGAAATTCCCCCCTCTGGGCAAATTGGGATAGACTAGTTCACCAAAGAAAAAATATCATTCAACTCTTCATGTACTTTATAGAAATGCTCTGCAACAGGCCTTTTAAGGTCATGTTTCCCGATATCCCCCAAATGTTCTAAAAGCTGTGTTTTCACTTTGCATTTTGTTTGCCTTATATACCCTTTAGAATTCTTGTACCCACATCCAATAATATATACCACACCATGAGTCATAATTAAACCTTTCCTTTGCTACATACTTCCTTCAATTAATTTTAGTTGCTATCAAATTCTTAATTCTAGAGCATACTTTGCAATGTCCACATGCAAAGGTGCCCACTTTATCCAGTTTGTTTGTAATCAATGCAGAATTTCGAATTAATAATTCCTTCAAGTTATTATACCTCCTATCATAAAATGTGACATGCTTAGTAAACAGATTACCCACTGTAATGTCTTGATATCTCACGTGCCAAAGTTCATTGACTAACTTTTCTAATATTTCTGAAAAAGGGTGAAAATTTGGTAAGTAAAAATATATTATTCTTTTCTACCCTATCATGTGCTATTACACATGATCTGTTGGTTTTCTCTGCCTTCCAATATGTTCCTCTGTTATATCTTACATTTCCTAACAATTTACTTCCTGCACTATTCAAATTATCCACTGCATAACCATGCTCTAACAACATAATTCACCTAATTCAATTTTTCATTCTTAAATCTATATTCTGAGGTGTTAAAATAGATCCTCCTGAATTCTCCATATGGAAGAGACCTGATCAAATGTGGAGGGTGAATACTACTAGCATGCAAAAAATGTTTAAGTGCAGTATCTTTTCTAAATGGTGACAGAAGTCTAGAAAGGGCTGTCCTTCTTCATTCCTGTTGCCCCACCCATGTGGTCTAGGCAGTCCCCATATCCTCTTCTGTCCACCCCAATATGAGCATTCAAGTCTCCCATTATCAACACCAATTCATGTTGTCCTGCTTTATCTAGTAGGCCCTGCATGTATGAATGTGATCTATTCCTCACTATCACAACCCTGCTGTGGGCCATAGGCTGAGATTATGAATATTGTCCTGTTATTACACTGGAGTCTGATTGCCATGACTCTATCACTAATTCTGATGACATCTCTCACTGCCATTTGAAGCCTCTCTCTCACTACAATTCCAGCACCATTTCTAGTCTGACCTCCTTCTGAGTAGTAGACTCTGGATTCCAAGCCAAATTGCTTTGCTGCACTGCCCTTCCATCTTCACTCTTGGATAACAGGATTTCCAACTTCCTCTCTACCATTATCTCATCCACTTTCACGCTTCATCCTGTTAGTGAACCTACACTGAGTTTAGCAATTATTAGTTTATGTTTGGCAGGTTGATTGTTTTTTGTCTGGGTTTTGCTCAACAGAGCTATCCCAGGTAACCCAAGCTGGAGACCTGAACACAGGCCAGCCAGTAGTTTTTTGACCCAGCACTGCTGAGGTTTATGGCAGGTACACACTGGCAAATAGGGACACATAAACCCTTCCCACCATTAGCATGGGTCCCTGGCATAGGTGGGATTAGCCAGACCCTTAACCCACTTATCACTGCATAACTACCCATGCAGATTTGGCAGCATTAGTCAAAATGACGGAATTGCCAAGAGACATATTTTATACCATCAAGTGGCTAGCCCTGCCACACCACAGAGTCTGTGATCCATGTTTTCCTATCTTGAGGATACTGCACACCACAGTAAATTGAGTTTAAAAGGTTGCTAATAGCAGTTACCATAATATCATTGCAGAATATAGCATCCCTAGTGTCCTTCAAATCAAAACATTTGCAGAACGCTCAACATTTCACAGACTTTCAATAAAAATACAATGATCTACCACAAATAATGATAAATAGCTCACTACTGGCAGCAGTTGTCCAAGGACATGATAGCACAAGCATTCTTGCCTTTACTTCCTGTCACACCAGCCTTATCATTGTGACCATTCCAAATGCTAACAGTGTTGATAATGTGTGGCATAGAACAGCATACCAGCAAAAAAAAATAAAAGATTCAGGAGTAATACCAGCAAAAAAAAAATAAAAGATTCAGGAGTAATGGTTTTTGAAATTTGGATTTTGACATGCTTTCCTCCCAGAACAGCCCTGACAATGTCATTGCTTGAGCCATCCAGACATATGGAAGGAATATCTTGCACAACTGGCAACTTGACAGAACGGAAGATGAACAGAGATACAAATCCATTGATTTTACAGACCAACAGAGCAATCACTGCCATCAATGTTAAACAATTTATGGAGACTACAATTACTTCTTAATGAGCTGCTTCCTGTGCCAAGGGTGCAGGGTTTGAATCTTTGCACATTCATTTGTTAAATGTATGACCTAGAATGTGTCATTTATCCAGACAGTGGTTTGAGGGAATGGTGAATTTTGGCTAGGCACCTTAATGGCCTCTTGTACTGCATACCTACTAACTACCTATTAATTAACACTAATACAGATTTTGCTTCCAGTAATACTAAAAAAAAAAAAAAAACATTGCTTAGTCATCTAGAAAAAAAAAGTGCCTGTTTGTGACTTCATAATATTTAACACATCAGGTCTATCTGTCAAGAACTGTGCCTTTGAGTGCTTGCTAATTCATATTCATTACTTCAGTAATGCTGTCCATCCAACTTACCCTATGCTGCCACCTTCTTCTATTGCATTTGATCTTTCTCAGTGAAGGTTCATAGGTTTATAGGAGTTTACTAAGCTAACCACCACAAGGGCCTTTTTAAGCCTAGCCAAGCATCCCAAATCACTGATATCCTTGATAAGTGTAAGCAGAGGCTTGGGAGATTAAATATTTACAAGCAAGGGCCTGGGAGATGAACCATTTGCAGGCTTCCTGTCTCCATTAAAGACATAAGTGCCAAGCCAGGCATGAATTTCCTGCTCCCTATCCAACTGTCCAAGTTACACTTGAATTGGGTTGGGGGGGACTCTGCTTCACATGAATGGGGAGTCTGTTCCAGAGATGGGGCAGTCTCTGGGGTACATACCTGTCTTTCCAGCAAGTACTATTTATATCACAGACAATATTTAAGTCTTTTTAACAGGTCATTTTAGTGCTGTTTGTTTTGCGGTTATGCAGGAGGTCCATCAGAGTGGGGTCTGACAACACACTGTATACCAGGCATAGAGCTCCCCTCAATAGCCTGTAGGAAAACAGAATACAGGGATAGAACATTGAGGTGGTCTGCATAGGACATTTTATTTATGACCTGTATTCTATTAGTGAGGAACCTCTGTGGACATTCCATTTGTTGGATATGTCTGGTTAGGTACATACCAAATGGGACATTGTACTCAATGACAGGTCTGCTGAATGTCAAATACAGTGAAACAATGACTTCCTTGAACATAGATGCCATGCCTTTGTTTATAATTTGCACACCTCACTACTGTAGACATGCGGGTCAAAGGATAGATTACTGTCTATGTGTGTCCCTAAGTCCCTGACTACTGGGTCATTTTTAAGAGGTGTGTTGTCAATATGATAGTTACCAGGGGTGGATGACTTCCCAAAGGATACTGTTATGCATTTCTTGGCATTTAGTTTTAGTTCAAGACTCTGACACCAGTTGTTTGTCTGTGTTAGCCCTTCCTGGAGAACATTTGTGTCAGTATGGGATTCAATGACAGCTCCTAATTTGCAATCATCTACAAATTTAGTCAGCAAGAGACCACTGACATTGGCCTTGACTTCAGATAAATAAATGTCAAAAAGAAGTTGTCCAAAGACCAATCCATGAGGGATTCCACTTGTGACTGCCCTTTCTCTAGAGGTAGGCTCCTCAATTCAAAAATCCTGGGTCCTGTCTATGAGTCAGTTGGTTATGCATTGGGTGACATAGTTTCATAGGTTCATAGGTGTGTACTAGGCTAATGGCCCTGAAGCTTTTATAAGCCTAGCCCATAGGATTTCCCTGGCATCGTGCCAACCGACCTTAGTTTCCAGTGCCTCTGCTGAGTAGAGCCACTGGAGTGATCCCTGAGGTGAATTTTCTATTTCCCATCCATTCATCAAGATTTCTCTTGAAGAGGGCTAGTGAGGCACTCTGCTTGAAATGTATGGGAAGTCTATTCCATAGCATAGGCAGTCTCTGGGTTATGAACCTGTCACCAGCAAGTTCTATTGATTGTCATAATGAGATTGAGGTATCTAGAGGGTGTGGTGTGGAGGGATTGGTATTTCTTTAGATGTAGCATTTCTAACAGAGCTGGGTCAGACATGGCTTTATAAGTCAAGCAGAGATCAACTCTAAGTAGACGATATGAGACAGAGAATAGTTGGAATTTTTTGAGTCTGTCCATATAGGACAAATGTTTAAGGCCTAGGATCCTCTTTGTGAGGTACTTTTCCGGCCTCTGCAGTTGTTACAGGTGTCTAGTGAGGTACACATCAAATGGGGCATTGTACTCAATGATTGGCCTAATGAGGGAAGAGTAGAGGGAGACAATGACCTCTTTCTTTCTGGATGCAAAACCCTTAGTAATGAGATGTGCCATACAGAAGGACTTTATGACCACAGTGGAAGTATGTTGATCAGAAGAGAGGTTGCTGGCAACCTCTGTTCCCAGATCTCTTATAATGCCTTCTGTGTTTAGTGGACTACCCTGAATGTGGTAGTTCATGGGAACTAGGTTTTTCCCAAAGGGGATGACGACACATTTTTTTGGCATTGAGCTTAAGACCATGGTTCTGACACCAGTCATTGTTCTCAGTAAGGCCTTTCTGTAGGATGTCAACATCACTTGAAAAGTTAATAATGGCTCCCAACTTGTAATCGTCTGCACCTTTGTCATCCAGAGTCCCTTTGTGTTGGACTGGACTTCTGAGATCCAAACAGGAGAGGACCCAGGACCAATCCCTGTGAGACTCCACTCATGACTGGTCAGCAGTCTGACTTCGAGTTAGCTACTTTCACAATATGGGTTCTATCTGTGAGCTAGATTGCAACCCACCTAGTGATATAGGGATTTATGCCTAGCTTAGTGAGTTTTTCTATGATTCCTGAATGGGGAATGGTCTCAAAGGCCTTGGCCAGATGAAGGTAGGCTGTATGAAGCACCTTGCCTTCATCCACAGCTCTGGTGACTGACTCAAAGAAGTTGACCAAGTTGAGCAGGCATGATCTACCCTTCACAAAACCAAACTGTGTGGGTCCAAAGTTTGGAGATTCCCTATACCCTTGTTTATTAGGTCCATGATGATGCATTCCATAGCTTTGCATATCAGACATGTCAGGCTAATGGGGCGATAGTTCCCAGGATCTGTAGTCATGCCTCCTTTGTGGAGAGGGATGAGTATAGCAGTGTGCCATTCTGTAGGGACAAAGCCTGAGGTGAAGCTGTGATTGAACAGGCACACAGGTGAGGTGCCAGTTCACTCTGTATTTCATGTAGAACACAGCCAGTGATATTGTCAGGTCCCATAAGAGCTGTATTCTTGGCCTTGGCGGTGCTGTTTTAACCTGTGCAGCAGTAGTACTGGGTGCCTGGCAATCTACTGGTATTGAGATTGGTCCTTTGGGGGAGAGGAGAAAAGTTGGCACAGTATTTGTCAGCCAGCATATTGGCAATATCTGTTGGCTCAGTATAGGAGGTACCATTGTGCTGTAGCTCAGAGCAAATCTGGGTATTGCCATGAAGGTTCTTTATATAACTGTAGAAGGCCTTGTGGTTGTCTTTACTATCTGCTACAATTCTGTTTTCATAGCTAGCTTTAGAGGATTTGATGACGGATCTCAACTTTTTGTTGAGGCTGATAATGGACTTTATCTAGTCTTGGGACTTCACCTTATTCTGCATCAATTTCCTCCTTCTGTTGTAGAGTTTCTTTATGGCAGGGGACAACCAGATTGGCTTTCTTTTTTTGGAGGAGAGAGTCTTGGTTCTATTAGGTATAGTGAGATCCATGCATTTGTGTACTTGTCCGTACAGTACATTGTTGCATGATTCGGCGGTCATGCAACTGATCTCCATTTGCATGGGTGCCGTGAAGTTAGCCACCTCTGTTTTTAGGAGCCCAAAGTTAGCTTTGGAGAAGTTTTTCATGGTGGTTATCTTTGCAAGGGGTGGTGGCGTGGAAGGGTTGTGGATTTCCAAGGTGATTAGTTTGTGGTTGATCTAGGTTTGTACTTAATATTTAATAATAAGTAGGTGGTGTGAACCATTTTGCCCTCATCCATTGTTTTGGTGACCTTCTTAAAGAAGATATGGGTTTATACCTAATATTTTGAGTTTGTCAACAATTCCTGAGAGTGGTATTATGCCAAAAGCTTTGGCCAGGTCAATGTAGGCAGTGTGAACCATTTTGTCCTAATCCTTTGTTTTGGTGACCTTCTTAAAGAAGTCCAGCAGGTTGCGTAGGCATGATCTGCCCTTGATGAAACCAAACTGGGTTGGGTCCAGTATCTGGAGATTTACTATATCATTATTGATTATTTCCATGATTTGCATATAAGACTAATAATACTTATTGGTCTGTTCTTTCCAGGGTCTGTAAATGGCCAACATTTATGCAGAGAGATGTCAGTTGCTGTTCTACATTCGTGTGGCATGAAGCTTGTTTGGAGACTACAGTTAATAGCAATTCCAGACAGCCTGATAGGTCATGTTTCGTGCTAATTAGAAGCTATCCTGGGATATTGTCCAGGCCTACTAATGCAGTGTTCTTGGCCTTAGAAACAGCATTAGGGACTTATTATCTAGTTATAGCAAGGGGAGTTACATTTGATAGTGTTTCCTGCCAAAAGTTTGAAAGGGAGAGAAGGGCAAAGTCGGAGCTGAATTTGTTAGCCATTAGGTTTGCTATATTATCTGGCTCAGTATAGTTGGCTCTGCACACAATTGTGTATTGCCTTTGAGGTTTCAGACACAGCTAAAGAATGACTTGTGGTTGTCCTTGGTCTGAAAGGCCAAATATACATCAACTTTGGCTTTGCTATACTTTATTTGTCCTCAGAGTTGTTTGTTTAGTTTTATGAGAGTTATTTTACCCTGCTGGGTGCTGCAACTCCTAATTTTTGCCATGATTTTCTTACTTCTGTTATACAGCATATTGGTTTTGCGATTCTGCCAGGGTGGCTTGTTTTTTGAGTTGGTCTGTACTTCTTCCTGGTGGGTACAACTGCCTCTATGCAGCTATTAACATGCTTGCATAGGGTTTCTGTCAACAGTTCTGCATAGGCAGCAGTGTTCTCAGGGTTTTTGGGGCTTGAAATTTTGCCAGGTTATCACTTAATAGGAAGAAGTTAGCCTTCGAGTAATTTCTGAATATTCTAGAGTACAGTTCCTGAATATTTTAGAGTTAGCTCGGGATCCAGGTTTTAATTTTATGACAAAGAGACCATTTTGTGGTCTGACATTACCAGGAAAGATATTACACTAAGGGGTGTGCAACACTCTTCCATATTAGTGAGGACCAGATTCAGTGTGATTGCACCCCTGGTTGCTGCATTGACAATCTCGTCCATGGAGTTTGTGTTTACAAAATCCAGGAATCTCTGTGCCTATATATTTGGTGCAGTATAGGATTCCCAGTTATTAATGGGATAATTAAAGTTGTTCATCTTCAGTGGCTTATTTAGTAAATTACTATCTTGGCATTATGTGGCCAACACATTTGAGATTTTGTTTTACTGCCACACTTCCAGTGAAGTGTCTGGATTTATAACCTTATGCATTGCTGGCTCCCGCTATTGCACTGCAGGACCGCAGCCCGCCTCAGCTGTACAAAAAACAAAAAAAAAAAACATTTACCAAATCCCGGACCTCGCACATGTTTGCTCGGAACTCTCAAATCCGGACCACTGTTTAACCAGTCCGGATTCAGAAAGAAGGCATCAGTCTACAGATGCTCCAGAAGTCTATGCAGGTTACAACTGCATAGACTGGAAGGGAATTGGACTGCAAGGTCTGCAGTCTGTTTGTGCTCAAACAGAACTAGAGGCAGCACATGCATGCATGCTCATTCCCTGGGAAAGCTGCTTTGAATGTGGGATGAGCTGCTTGCATGGGACATGTGTGTGTGTGTGTGTGTGTGTGTGTGTGTGTGTGTGTGTGTGTGTGTGTGTGTGTGTGTGTGTGTGCGTGTGTGTGTGTGATAAGCTGCATGCATGGGACTTGTGTGTGTGTGGGACATGCTGCTTACATGGGACTTGGTGACTAGAGTAACCCAGGCTCAAACCCTGAGCCTTTTGTGTAGGTAGCAAGAGCCCAAATTCCATACCCACCACTACTTGTGAAAAGTTTTCAGATTTTTGCCCCGTATTTTTGTTCTGTTCTGTTCTTCTCATAAAATCTGTGGTTTTCTGGATTTTGGATTCACTAAATAAATACAGACATTTGTATTTCAGACTTTATATTCTTCAGAAAGTACCTGGTAACTCAAAACATTTTAGTCTAGCAATTTTAATTTTTTTTATTTTAAGTTTATAAGATCAATATTTGAAATTTATCCCTATTTTTGGGACTGTATTCCCCCATTATTGGCTTTGTCAATGTTTTTTCTGCTAAGAGGTTGAGAGCTATGGTGAGATCTAAATTTACTCAATTTGTTTGTTGGATGTATTCCCCCATTATCGGCTTTGTCAAGGTGTTTTGTGCTAAGAGGTTGAGAGCTATGGTGAGAACTGAATTCACGAAATGATAGCCTTCTAAGTTTCAGTCTTCCTGTCTTTCAAGAAACAGCTGATTTGGCATAGCGGTATGTTGCTTTGACTGTAGTGCACAGGGTCCTGGGTTCAAGACTTTGCAGTAAAATGCAAAGTGGTAGTGTATCATTTTATTCTAGCAACTTTCCAAGATTATACAAACAATGTTTAAAATGTGTCCCTGATTTTTCGGCTTTTGCCCCCCCCCCCAATAAATTTTGTTGTTTTCCAAATTTCTTGTGCTCATGTGCTAGAAAGTTAAGAGATACAGTTGAGTGTTGAGTCGATTTTACAAGGAACTAAGAGCTTCAGGGGAAGAGAAGTTTAGTGCTGCTTATACTGAGTCTCCATTGTCAATAGCACAAGTAGTGCACTTACTTTCAATGCAGAAGGCTGTGGGGTCTACTCCCACAGTATGTAGATGCATTGCTGATACTGTACTGTGTTGTACTTTCAAAGGGGCTGGATGCTGCAGTCCTGAGAATGTCCTATTTGGCAGAGATACCTAGTAACTATGAACCTGTTATCAATTTGCCATCCATTCCCTATTGCAATATTACTAGCTTATCATTTTTAATGTAACATGGGCAATTTATTCCTCAAGGACAACAGACAATTTATTTGTAGATGAAACAATGAAATGTAAAGTTGCTTGCTAGCAGCAATCTCTTCATTAATTACAGATCTCTTTAATGTGGAATTATTTAGATGACTTTTACTTCTGCTGCGATGCCCACTAACAATTGTACTGTATTATACAAGGAATATAATTTAATACAATCAGGATGGTGTATCAAAGAACACATGTATGTTTCGTGTGCAAGGGGCCTATGATTTGAAAACAGCCCAAAGTTAATCCTTATCTGCCACTGGCCAGATGTATTTTCTTTGAATGTGAGTTTCAATGCTGTTTTAATGAATGAGTTTCAAGGGCAGAGAAGTTTTAATGCTAAGTCTATTTTCATTGTGAAACTGCATTGCTTTGTTTAGCAGGTTTCTATAGTGTTTGTGCTGTAAAATGTAAAATAAAACTTCTAAATGAAATCCAAATCATCATAGAAGTAAAGCAGTATGCACATTACAGTGTTTATGGTAAATGGGGTGAAATAGCCAAGTAATGGGACATTGCAATGGCTGCAGGGGGGAGGCCCCATTCTACTAAGATTTTGTGAGGGGGGAAGGGTGGCAAACTCAAAAACACCCCCACCTGAACTATGCCTCTCAACTATCCAGATTTTCGCAGAATAAATACATTTTTGCTTCTTATTTTTGGTTTGTTCCTCGTACAATTTGTGTTTTTTCTGGCAAATCAATTAGGAATGAAGTCACTAAATAATGACAGACATTTGAGTTTCAGATTTCATACCCTTCAGAAACCTCACACTAATGCAAGACCTATTATTCTATTATCTTTCTAAGTTCATAAGAGCAATATTTAAAATTGTCCTTATTTTTGGGCCTTTGTCCTACTTCTATTTATGGTTTTGTTCAGATTTCTTGCTCTGAGGTTGAGAGGTATGACAAATGTGTCAAGGCCATCATCATCAGCCAGAGACATTTCAAATTGTGACATACTTGTTGCACCCCACTCCCCCATGTAGTGATTCTGGATGTGTCCAAGCAAGGCAAGGAGAAGTTATGCAGTGTAAGTGTGCAGAGTATCCCCCCATCCAAGGTAGACACAAGTACTACAGTGGCTTTTCATCTGTCCTTGATTTTGAAGAATGTTCTGATTTCCTGGATATTATATTTGTATATGGTTGAGTTATGCTTCTTATTATTCAGAAAATGCATGTTGCAGTGCCTGTTGCTCTGAGTTTAAGTAGCAATGCTTTAATGACCATCAGGTAAGCCTGTCTGACATTATAAGATGTAATAAGCTTTAATAAGCATACTGTTAAAGAATTACCAACATTGAAAGCCTTTTTGTTGCTGCCATGCATAGATTTGAAATGCATATAAAAGTATTTGCAATAAAGGACAGGATTACAGTATTTTCAGAAGCTCACTACATTTGTTGGAGACTTGCAGTCATCTTTGCAGGCTTTACCAGTAAACTAAACAGAATGCCAATCTATCATGTGTGGTCCACAACCTGTGCAGTAATCCTTTAAGCAATTTATCTTGAGTTTATTTCTTGTTTGTTGTTCATTTTTTACTTCGATCATGTTTTCCTCATGAAACAAGTTGATAGTTGTTGTCAGGCAGCAGGTCTTTTTTGGATAAGAAACATTTTTACAAGTGAGGGTATCACATAGATTGCTACTTCTAGCATGTTACTTGGTACTTTTATTAAGCTGTATATAAATTATAATTAGAACTGCAGCGCAAAGAGAAGTGGTTTGAGTTGAATGCTGCTTGGTTTTTTATACTTGATTTTGACTGGCATTCCAGTAATGTATTTAGAAAGTAATTTATTTTTTCATGCCTCACAATCATTTTGTTTCGATCTAGATATTAAGTAACCTGATGTAGTCAATGCATTCAAATATTTTTTTTTCTTCTCCACTTCATCTTGTCTCGATTGGACTCTCATAATTATGGTTTGGCTTACAGGGCAGCGTATTTAAAGTCTCACTTTTTGTGGTTTTGAGCATAGCTCTGCCCCTTTCTAGTTGGCCACACCCCTTCCCACTGGCCCCACTCATTCAACTGTCTCCTGCAGCCCCCCTTTGATTTGAAGACACCAGCCATCACTGACCTTATGAATTGAACTGATTTAATATTATTTCACTCCATGGAATTCACAAACAATTTTGCCAACACTACAGTTCAAAATTATCAATTTTCTGGTTCACATCCTTACTTATAGTCAGCTCTTGCAGCCATATGTTTTTAGATTCATAGATTAGTACTAGACTAACTGCCCTTGAGAGCCATTCTAAGCCTAGCCAATTATCCCTTATGAGACTCAAACCCTGCACCTTGTGTTTGTAAAGCAAACACTTTAACCATTAGGCCACTCTACTACAAGGAAAACCATAGCTATGACTACACAGACATTTGAGGAGAATATGATATCTTTGTTCTTTTAAATTTCATCCAGATTTACCATAGTTTTATTGGAAAAAAGAAGCACCTTTTAATTTTATGTCTGAAGGTGCCATACTCAGCCCTCACCACACTAATAATTGAGCACAATGATCCCTTTTCATGCACCTCACCAAACACCTGCAACAATTGGAGAGTTCATAGAGAGTTCTCATCAAGAAATTACAGGGTACACAAAACAAGTCTTACACATAAAGACTGAAAGCCCTGCTACTGTATTCTGTCTCCTACAGGTTGCTAAGGGGAGATCTGTGCCTAGCATGCAGGGCAGTCTCTGACCTTGTCCTGATGGAAGTGCTACAAGTATCCTAACCTACCCTCTGACATGAACAGGTCATGGTGGAGAGATAGATACATTTCCCAGAGACTGCCACTTTTTTGAAACAAGCTTCCAGTTGCCATAAAACAGAGCCCTTCCCTGACCTTCTTCATATGTAATTTGGATCTATGGATGAGTGACAGCAAATTCACTCCTGGGGCCATGCTTATGTCCCTCCTGGACAGAGGAAGCCAGTATTAAATACCATAGACCGTTACATCTGTGAACTTCACTCACCTAACTGCTGACAATTGCGGCAATTCTAGACTAGTAAGGGCACTAGGGCTGTTAGCCTTCTAACCTCCTATGAACCTCTGAACCTATGTGAGCGTTCATGCGGATGGTTTAGGCTATGTGTTCTTAACAAACTTCTTCCTGTGGTACAGAGTTTGATTCTCTGTCAGCCTTCATTTTCTTACTGTGTTATCCCAAGTAAATCTGTTAAATAGACATTGTTTTGGGGTAGTTGCAAAACTGGGCTGAAATGCTCAGTGGTTTCCTGGACCATGTGCCTAGTAACTACTTATGAATCTGTCTGCAGAGATCTTTGAGTCCTGAAAACTGAAACCTGTCACATATTCCTAATTTATTTATAAGAAAGAAGGTAAGGCACAAGACGTGGCAAAACATACTCGAGGAGTTAAAGGACTGAAGAATATCAAATGTAGAACAAAGCTGGTTTTATGAGGAGCACAGGCACCAAAAATCAAATTGTCTACATCCATCGATTAATCCATAAGCAAGGACTATGCAGAAAAAAAAAACTTTTACATTATGAACTAACTACTCTAAATGCCCTGACTGTGTTGGTAGTAACAGCATTTGGCAATATGAGAAATGAGGATTCAAGAACATCATTTAACTCCAGAGGAATCTGCAGAACAAGAAGTGGCAGTTAGAACTACCTATGAAATACCTGACCAGTTCAAGACTGTGAATAGACTTTGATAAGGCTACATATTGTTGCCATATTTAGACAATGTTTAAAATGAACATATGCAAAATGCAAGATCAGATGAATCAGCTTCTTTAATCAAAAATGTAAAGGCAAACCTTATTTAAAGATGATGCAACTAAATGTCTGAAAGTGAGGAAGAGATGAACAGTCTGTTGATGAAAGTAAGAATAGGAAATGCGTAAGCTGGCTTGCTGCTCAACATCAAAACGTCTGAATCTAATAGGTTGCTTTTTAATGCTGGCATCTTCCTGTCACTCCTTTCTTATTGTGCTGTTATGTGCAGGGTATACAGCATATTGTTTCACTAGGGAGTAATGATTAACATGCAAAATCAGTACTAAAAAGCTACAGCTTTGCAGTATTTGTCTTATATCTGCATTTCCACCAGTTATAGTTGCATTTAAGTGCTCATGGCTCATGCTTTATATGCAGGTTAACGACTGACAAGCTGTCAGTGTCATCGTCTGCTCTTGTAGGGAAGGATCTTTGACTTCCATCTTGTGATACTGCTGCAGTTAATCAGAGTGTCATTTTCCAGCAACTTAATAATTAAAAATGGTTTACATGTAAAATATATGTACATATATATATATATATATATATATATATATATATATATATATATATATATATACAGAGCCTTTATTGTACAGATTTCCCATCTTGATTCACTTCATCTGTCACTTTCAAAGAACACTTTGCAGTACTTGTAGTTTTAAGCTAAAGGCAAGCTGGAAGCATGGGAATAGACAAACTTTGTATAAACCTTTTTAAAAAGGAATCTGCCTGTTTAACATAACCATCACAGCATGAGTTCTCTTTTAACAAAGATAAATCATACTCTGCTGTCACCCTTCAGTGCCAGACTCTTCAGATATAAAATGAGTTCCATTTGATCATACACATATCTTTAATCCTTCGACAATCCACGCTATTTTGCCAGCAAACAAATGCTTAGCATTAACTATTTTATTAGCTATTCTGATAAATGAACTTAACTACTGCAGCTGACCGGCTTTTGATATTTCCTTTGTCATTTTTACTGCATTTGCTCTCTATGATCATAACCTGGAGGAGCATCTCCCTTCAGACTGATCTCCCTGCTGGAAGCATTCCTAAAAGGACTGATATAAATCTGCTTTATGCAAAGGGTATTGATAACTTTTAAAATCAATCTGCAGAAAAACTACATCTCTGCATATGGTACACAGTGTTAATCACTTGCACATAAGTTATTCATAATTCCCTTCCCCTTACAGTCAATCAAGATGGTCAAAAATATATCACCTCCATTCCAATCATTGTGGAAAGCTACATAGTACACAGCCGACTTGTTAAAACTTAAAGTCTAAAAATATACAAAAGGCAATTAGGTTTAAGAGAAAACTATCTTAGGAAAATATTTCTTAATGGGAATCTTTTGGGGGAGGATTTGGAATAATGATTAAGGTCTTAATCTCACAAAGTTGAGGTATAGAATTTGACTCTAACTTCTGGTTATTGGCCAGGCTTGTAATAATCTGCAGACTAATTAGTTGCTCTTAAGTGCTGAGATTGTGTAACGAGTAAAGCACTTACCTCAAAGACACAAAGTAGAAGGTTTGATTCTCATTTTTGACACAGAAATTTCCTAGACTTAAAATGGACTTCAAGATCAACTAGTTTAGTAGTTACTTATGAATCAGTGTCTTCCATGGCACCACTACTGATGGCAGAGTTCTAGTTCTAAGGAACATAATGATGGTTGCTGTTTTCCATAGGAAATCACTGCTTGTGCAATTTCTAAATCTGTGCAGGTGTGTTTTCTAAACCTGCACTTGCAAATGCCATGGAATTTGGCTGTCAGAGAGTTAGCTATCCATCTCATCATGTATGAATCTACTTTTTTTGGCATATAGCATATGTATGATGCCAGCATGAGGTATAGTGCCATATATATTGGTTAGAGACAAAAGGTTAGGTTTATACCTAAATATTAGGCTAACTACCCTAAAGGGCCATTTTAAGCCTAACCAATAACCCAAAGTCAGAATTACACCCTATACCTTGTGACTATAAGATGTAGACTTTAACCATCATGCTAAACCCACCCCTTTATTTTTTGCAGACACATGCAATATGTTCACAGGTAAATAATAGACTACTAATCTACGGCCTGGGCAGCACAGTGGTGTAGTGGCTGGTGTTGTTGCTTCACAGTAAGAGGTTAGCCGGGGTGCTTAATGTGCAGAGTCTGCATGTTTACCCTGTGTTCATTCCCAACACATGCTCCAGGTGGATTGGACATTCTAAATTGGCCCTAGGTGTGAGTGTGTGCATGTTTGTGCCTTCTGAGGGAATGTCAGGTACTGGCCTGGCAACATGACACTGTAAAACTCTATCACAACAAGTTCTACAGATCAATAATCCACTGGGTTGACGCATAACGTGAGCATCCAAAAGAAGAAGTCTACAGACTATTACAAACCTAGCTAATAAGTAAAGGTCAGAGTCCAATGCTGTAGTTTGTATCTGTGAAGTTAAGTCCTTAACCATTATGCCGACCCACCCCATTCTTAATGCCATGAAGAACCATTTGAGCATAGCCAATATCCTGATGACAGAATCAAATCCTGTACCTTGTTTCAATGTGATGAAGACCTTAATCATTTGCTATGTGAATAGAGCGACCACGGTCTACAACCTGTGGCATCCTCTACTAAAAGAAGATAATTAAAGTAAGTGGGCATGGTTTCCCACTGACAAAGCTAAATTGAAGTGGAGCTAGTCTGCTACAGTTTTGTAATCAATGTGTACGAGGTGAGATATGATGCACTTCATGGCTTCGCAATTCATACTAGTCAGGCTAATGAGTCTATACTTTCCCATTTCTGTGGTAGTGCTTCCTTTTTGTAAGGGCGTCACCACTGCACTTCATTTAACGTTTGGATCAAATACTATAACTATCTTCAAATTAAACAGTTTAAAGAGGCATCCCACAAGGACATGTTTGATGCTATTTATTAGTCAAACAGGTACATTTTCTGAACCTGTGGAAGAAGTATATTTGGTTTTAGAGTACCTCCAGTACCTGTTCAGTTATTATACTAGGAGGTGCAAATGATTCTGAAATTTGTAGACTTGAGACAGGTGTTTCAGGGATGAATTTTGCACAAAATTTGTCTGATAGTATGTTTGGTATGGCTACTAGGTCTGATTGACTGACCGCTGATTGTTATTTCTCAATTTCTTAATGTAAATGTCTTTATTTTCTAGAAGTAGGGTGATATCCTCCTCATCAGTGCAGACTGATAGTATCTACAAAAGATTTTCCAGGTATATTGTTTTTGCCTATGTTTGTAGGGTAATTCATTATTTCACATTGCTTAAACATGTTACAGAACATTACCGACAGATAGTAAGATTACGATGAGTAGAGAAACAGACACTTCATTTGAACATTGCTGAGGAGATAGCTGCACATGGAGAACCTGCTGTCACAGACTTTGCTTCTCATTTTGCAAGAGAATGAGGCATAGCTCAGACATTTCCCAGATACCGTTTTTTTCTGATTGTTTTCCTGTGGATGGGGTCTGCTGCCAGCTTTTACAAAATGCTCTATGACATTACTCTGGCAGATAGTACAGAGGATTAAGGCTATTAGCAGTTAATGATCTACTCCTGTGCTGCAAAGTTTGATTCCCTCAACCTTTACTTACTTACTGTGTGACATTCCCCAAGCTACTTAAATATACAGTGGATTGGAGCAGTTATAAATTTGTGCTATGCATCTTCATGGTCCCTTGGACTGCATGCCTAGAAATAAAGTTATTAGCTTAAAGAGCAGTTTTATTGTCTGCATTACACTGAGCAGCACAGTGGACTGCATAGACTCACTCATCTTGGTAGTCCAATTAAAGACCTGATTATTGGCCACTCGAGGTAATCATCCAGGTTATTTAGCAGTATTAGTAAGGTCAGAATGTTTTGATTATTAAAGTGGCTTCCAATTTTTCTGTGTGCATCACTGTTTGCGGTGGGTTCATTGCTGCAAAGGTTTTCAGAGTCTGTTGTTCTTTATTTATTTGTCCTATTTTTTTCTTTGTTTTTGTTTTTAATAAAAAGTTTTGTAATTTTTTTTTTTTGTATCAGCCATGGCCAAAATGAATTTAGAACTTCCCTGCCTGACATCACCACATGGATAATAATGGGATTCATCCAAAGACTTTAATGGCTTAGCTCCTATGCAAATGCAATGGTGGGCAGTGGAATCTCCAAGTCTCGGTATGTATATTGACATTATTCCCTTCAATGACATTGCAGGTATATACGCATTGTTAATGTTCCATGACATCATCTGGAAAAAATGTATTTTCATGAAGCAAATTAAAAACCACAGAGGCACATAAGAAAGACATTAATGGAAAGGCAATACATCATAGGTCTTCAGCATGATGCGATGCAGAAAGTTTAATAAAAGTTGGAACATGGGTTTAAAATAAATCAGTAATTGACTGACTTGTGCTTTGAATATGTGAATAAGTGATGCAGTAAAAAGACTGACAATCTGATGTGCACTTTACTTCCATGGTCACTTTAATTTACAAGTGGTAGCTTATAGCCAAGAATAATGCAGTCATTGCTTTTTCTTCATGAGTAATGCAAAGACACTTTGTCCATCGGTTGGTACGTACAGCAAAACTAGTGCACATAACCATGGATAAAGGAAAAACATGGCAAATCTATTAGTAAAAAAGAAAACGTCTAGTTTTGATTTTAACAAAAATGGCTAAACATTGTTATCTATACAAATAGGCCACTACATGAAAAGAAGTAAGAAAATCAGCTTGGACTGAAACTAAACAGCTTTCTTAGGAGACATAAATCATAAATGCAATAAATAAATATATATATATATATATATATATATATATATATATATATATATATATATATTTATTTATTATTTATTTATTTGCAGTTGGTTTACCAGGATAGTCCATTGGGCCAAGATGAACCCATTTTCAATGGAGTCCTGGGGAGAAAAGCTCCAGTAACAAGTTACACTAGGTTATACATTAAAAATTACAAAGTTTACAGTAAACAAGTTACACTAGGTTATACATATATATAGATTACAAAGTTAACAAGTGAACAACAAGTAAGTATAGTTCTAGAAACCAGGTTAAAATAGGCTTTTGGTTAAGATATAAAAATTTACAAGTGATACAATTTAGTGTGAGACAAGAGTTCTAGTATATAAAGGTACAATTTAGAGAGGGTGCAAGTTAGTACAAGCTTGAGAGAGATGTTAATACAAGCTTGAGAGAGATGTTAGTACAAGCCGTGAGAGAGATTGTGGTAGGAGAGGTAGGATGGATGTGACCAGAGAGGTGGACAATGTTTAGTTGTGTAGATTATGTTGGGAGAGAACAGGAGCATTCCCACTGGGATAAAAGGTAAGAACAGGAGCATTCCCACTGGGATAATAGGTGAGAACAGGAGCATTCTCACTGGGATAAAAGGTAAGAACAGGAGCATTGCCACTGGGATAATAGGTGAGAACAGGAGCATTCCCACTGGGATAAAAGGTAAGAGTGAAGAGATTTTTTGAATGTAGAGTGATTGGAGATGGTACGAATGAGTGGTGGAAGAGAGTTCCAGAGACGAGCTAGATTGTAGGATAGGAGGTTTTTCCCAGAGGGACGACTTGGTTTGTATAATTCTATTAGATTTTGGTTGTTAGATCTTGATGTTCGGTTAGGTAGATGCATTTTAAAAGTAGGGGATAGGGATGGACAAAGTGAGGGGTTTAAAATGAGTTTATGTGCAAGAGTTAGTTGAGTGTAGGTGAGATGGTTGGATAGTTCTAGCCATTTTAGTTTGTGGAGGGAAGAGGAGTGGTGACTAGAGGACTTGTGGCTAGTTGCAAATTTAGCTATTTTGTTGTAGCATGTGGAGAGTTGAGTTTTAAGGGAAGATTGAAGGTTAGTTAAGAGTGGAGCTCCATAGAGAAGGGAGGGGATAAGAAATGAGGTAGCGAGAGTGATTTTGGTGGATGGTGTGAGATAGCGATTTTGTCGGTACAGCATACCTAATTTTTGATGTGTTTTTTTGACATTAAGAAAAATGTTTAGCAATTATATATATATATATATATATATATATATATATATAGATATATATATATATATAGATATATATATATAGATATATATATATATATATATATATATATATATATATATATATATATGGTGTATATTATGTTACTGAACTTTTAAAAGTTTGAATGTCATATGGTCAAAGCCATATGATCAAACTTTTAAAAGTACGAAAAGCGAAAAAAAAGAAATAACAGAAAAAACCTACCTGACCATTTTAAGCAAGAAGTCAAGCCCCCCCTCACCCCCCCCATCCCCGCTCTTTAAATATACTATCTCCAAGTTGCACTACAGTGCAGGAAAGGGAAATCTTCCCATTCCGCACTGTAAGGAGATCTCTGTTGAAACGTTCAAACTTTTAAAAGTTTGGTCATATGGTGTCGACCATATGATGTTCGAACTGTTAAAAGTTCAATAATGTAATATGTATCCTATATATGTATATACATATACATATATATATATATATATATATATATATATATATATATATATATCATATATATAGATATAGATATAGATATAGATATATGTATGTATGTATGTATGTATATATATATATATATATATATATATATATATATATATATATATATATATATCGATAGATAGATGTAGATGTATATTGCATTTATGTCTTCTAATTAAGTTGTTTTGTCAGCAGAGCTAGGCATCTGATGGTGTAAACCTTGCCTGTAGATGCTTCTCACTGTTAGAGTGACACCCTGACCCCATGTGTAAAAAATGGGAAAAGAGACATATGTATATCTTGATTGCTATATATATATATATATATATATATATATATATATATATATATATATATATATATATATCTATATATATATATATATATATATATATATATATATATATATATATATATATATATCTATAGGTTCATATGTTCATAGATCGGTACTAGGCTATTAGCCCTAGGGCATAATTTAGCCTAGCCAAAATGTTTCAGCTTACGCCTCCCATGTGATTTAGTTACCTGCACTTCTGTTGAGCAGGGCCGTAGAAGTGATTCCCGATGTGAATTTCCTGTTTCCCATCCACTCATCAAGATTCTTCTTGAAGAGCACTAATGAGGAGATCTGCCTCACATATATGGGGACCTTATTCCAGGGCAGGGGGAGTCGCTGTGGCACGAATCTGTCCCTCCAACAAATCGTGTTTATTGTAGAGGTCAGGTTAAGGTTTCTAGAGTGTGTGGCTTGGGTAGATTGAGTTTTTGTTAGGTGAAGCATTTCCAGCAATTTGGATTGTATGTCAGACAGAGATCACCTCTGAGTAGTCAGTATGCAACCAAGTTACAGTTGAAGGTTTTTTAGCCTGGTGGCATAGGGCAACTGTTTTAGGCCAGTTATTCTCTTGGTGAGGTATTTTTGAGGCCTCTCCAGTTGTTGCAGGTGTCTAGTAAGGTACATCCCAAATGGAGCATTGTACTCAATAGTGGGTCTAATGAATGATGAGTAGAGGGGGACAATAACTTCCTTTTTTATAGATGCAAACCCCTTTGTGATAAGGTGGGCCATGTAGAAGGATTTTCTTTTTTTTTTAAACAGTTTCGTTGAAATTTAATTATAACAATTTTATAAGCAATCACATAGAATTATACAGGACAATATATATTACAAAACTAAAAATTGGATGACATACATTTATCCCATACAGATATATAAATAAAAGTATATACAAAGACATCCAGAATTAATGCTCAGAATATAATACATTTATCATGTTGTGATGTAATTCACCAATGAAAAGGACAAAAGTTTAATACTTATGAAGTAAATTCATATTTTTCAAACAAATTCTGTAAATCGACCCACAAATGATGTTCATATGTCCTTTTGGTTGTTCTAGAAGTAATGGTTTTAATTTGTAAATGACAAATGTCTTTTAATATATTAGTGAACTCCTGAAAAGTTGGAGAAGATTTCGAAATCCAATTTTTTGTTATTCTTTCTAGCCACTGCCAGTATGGACCAAAGAAATAGGTATTTTATTTTTCTAACAAACTGAGGAATGGGTGTATTAAATATAACCAGAGATTTGTTTAATATAAAGTTGTCTGAAAAAAGTGCTTGTAATATTTATTTCTTCCAGAATGTGGTTAAATCAGGACAGGCAAAAAACATATGAGCCCAGTTGATGTTTATATTAGAATTACATCTATTACAATTGTTTTGTTTTTTGTTAATTCTATTCATAAATTGAGGTGTGTAAAATGATCTGTTCATGAATCTCCAAGTATATATTTTCCATTTCAATGTAAATGATATTTTCCCAGCTGATTGTAGTATATTAACTTTGTCTTGCTCACTTGGGAGACTATTATTAATTGAATAGTAATTCCAGTAGTTATGTGGACAACAAAATGTTTCTTCTCTCAATACTTTGTATATAAAGGAGTGACTGCCTGAATATGTATGTTTATGTAGTAAAATTGATTGAAAGATTTGTAATAAGATCCTAGAGTCAAATTTATTGTTAGATGGTATTACATCTAATTTATTATCTAAATATATGAAAAGAGATTGTATATCTAGCCATGTGGAATTATCAAAAACATATTCCTGTAAGATATAGTCAACTGATTTAGTCTTGTATTCAGATGTTAATTGAAACCAGAATTTAAGCTCCTTATTTTTAAATAAGTCAATCTTGTTAGAGTCTGAGATTAAAAAAAGTCTCTTGTGTGAATGCTATAGGAAACAACAAGAAAAAACAATCTTTGTATTTGAGATGTTTATATATAAAATTCCTGAAATTAATTATAATAGTATGTAAATAACTGTTAGTATGTATGGAAATGTGGGTGAGGAAATAATCTTTTAATATCCATAAAATAGGGCTATTTATGTATTCTAATTGATATGTTGAAGGTCTCTTAATAAGCTGCATAGCTGATACTTCCCAGAAAGATTTCCATTTTGCAGAATATGTAATATATAAAAATTGTGTGATTATTCTGATTTTAGAGGAGATCCAGTAAAGATATAAATCTGGAAATGCTATTCCGCCATTATTCCAACTATTAGTGTGTTGATTAATTGTAATTCTAGGTTTTTTTGAGACCAAAAGAATCTTAGAATCATGGAATTTAATTTATTGATAAACTTTTTTGAGGGTAAAATTTGACTAGATTGTATGATGTATAAAATTTGGGTAAAATTATAATTTTTATAATAGTTAAACTTTCTTCCACATTGCATAGAATAGTGTTCCATTTTGAAAATAAGTCTTGAATATTTTGTAAACATTTATTGGAATTTAGATGTATTATTGATTTTATATCTTTAGCAAGTATAATTCCAAGGTAAATAAAACAATCTATATTAGAAGTATGCAGAGTATTTTCTTTAGATTTGTTATTACTATTAGAGTATATGGGTAAAATTTTAGTTTAATTATCATTAAAAGACAGACCAGACATCATCTGAAAGATTCTAATTGAATCAAATAATGACAAAATTGAATGTTCATTCACTTTTGTGATGATAAGTATATCATCTGCAAATAATTGGATCTTAACCATTATATCTTTGTCTAACTCCAGACCTTCTATATACTTATTATTTCTTATTTCATTTGCCCAAGGTTCCATAATCAGAGTGAACAATAAAGGAGAAAGAGGGCAACCTTGTTTGGTACCTTTTATGATTGGAATTTTATTTGAAATATAAGATCCTATTTTGATATATGCAAAGGTTCCTTCATATAAATGTTTTAGTAGATTGATAAAATTGTATGAGAAATTTAGGCATTCCAAAAGAATAAATAAATAATTCCAATTTATTGAATCAAATGCGGCATTTATATCAAAACGAATTAATGTTAGCTTTCTTTTTTTTCTTTACGAAAAATGAATAATAGCTAGAGTTCATTTTATATTATCAAAAGTACTTCTATTAGACACAAATCATGTATGGTCTTCATCTATTAATTGGGGTAAGAATCTCTTTAATCTTTCAGAAAAAAATATTCATAAACACCTTATAATCAATATTCAATAAAGATATTGATCTATAAGAGGAACATAATTTGGGGTCTTTGTTTGATTTAAGGTTAGTGGATATAAATGTATATTTCCATCATGGCGGTATAGAAATATATTTTTGGGCAGCATTATATACATTATGTAGTAAGGAGATAGCCATTTTGGGCATAACCTTGTAAATGTCTGGAATAATTCCATCATTTCCTGGAGCTTTATTAAATTTGAGTTTATTAATTTGATTGTGTATGTCAGTTAAAGAAATTTGGTTATCAATAACTTCAATTTGTTGTTTATTAAGTCTATATTATATAGATTTGTATTGATAACATTTTTAATATCATCTTCTGATTCTGTTTGTTGTTTAGATTGATTGATTTCATGAAAAAGATTTCTAAATTCTTCTATTATATCTTGAATACTATGAACATATTTTTTTCCTTTATAGAATGTATTTCTTTCTATAGTTATGTTTAATTAATCTCTTAGTCTTATTCCTAAGATTAGATAGATATTTAGGATTAACCAAATATGCAAGAAATTTGTATTTTTCTAGAGTTATCATCATCTTATGATGGAGTATAGATCTATATTCTTTATTTAATTTATGTATCTCATCTTTTATAGTTTTGGAAGTGAGATTTTGTTTATTTTTAATATGAAGTAAGTCCAATTTATGTTACATAATTCTCATGTCTTTATCCCAGGTTTTCATCTTATTGTAGTACCATTTGTTAATTTGTCCATATAAGTATGCTTTTAAAGCATCCCAAATACATATATCCTGGGTGTCAGAAACTGAGTTTATATGTATAAAATGTTGTATCTCTTCTTTTAAAAATGATTGAAAATCTTTAAGTTGTGTAATGTAGGCTGGAATTCTTTTAATTTGAACACTAGAAGTATTATTAATATTAATTTTGAATAAAATGATTTTATGATTAGAAATTGGGCATGATATAGTTTTATTGTTGACTAAATCCTAAATTATCTGTGTAGAAAGTAATATTCTATCAATTCTGGAATATGATTTGTGTCTATTAGAATAGAATGTATATAATAAAGAGTTATGGTCTACAAAATCAAAAATATCTTTAAGTAAGTAAGTGTCGAAGAATTTTAATAATTATTTAGCTTGAGGTGTAATTTTTCTTTTTCCTAGAGTGGTTGTGTCTTTTAGGTCTAGAATACAATTGAAGTCCCCTGCCATAATAATATGACCCTGAGAAAAGGATATTATTTGATTCAGGATTTGTCTAATAGTATTAGTACCTATTCCAGGGATCCAGTAATTATTTATGTGTACAACTTCTTACCCATTTCTACAATAACCATACAAAGTATACATTTCTTGTCTTGATATGTTTTAATAATTCTGGGTGGAGGGGATGGTTTATTCCACAAGATTGCTACACCTCTTTTCTTCTTTATACATTCTGAGCTTACAATAATTGTATATTTGTTTGTATTGAGAAATTTAATAGTATCTTTCATTAAATCGGTTTCTTGTAAACATATTACATTACGTTTATGGAGGTCTAGATGTTTAAATAGATTACTTCTTTTATAAGGATTGTTCAAACCATTTATGTTACGGGACAAACCTTTCAATGTGGTCATGTTATATTATTATGAGTGCAAGATATGCTGATAACTTATCAATATCATATATAGCATATAGGAATCTCACTCCAAAAAAGATTTTGTTTAAATTAAACATAGTACATCTGAAATCATTGTGGGAGGTAAACATTGCATAGACAATATATTCTATGTATTCTTTCATGTAAACTACACTGGATGTCAAAAAACTTTTTCTTGAGAAAATTATTACATAAGCTAAATTAAAAAAACATAATAAAGCTCCCCGCCTGGAGTTAGAAACTCCTAATCTCAATGACATACATCACTGAGATCAAAACCCTAAGCTGTAACAACAGTACACAGACTCCACCAATAAATAGATTGTGTAATTGAGAACAAAAGAAAACTAGCATATAGTTTCTTATTAACCATTTAGTATCAGTTTTCCAAATAATTCATCTGAAATGAAAGATTATTAGTATAATTACAATTCAAAATAGGTGATTGTATATGACCAAAAAAGAGAAAATAAGATATAGTTCTTATAATCCAGATTGAGACAAAGTATCTAAAGAAATATTATGGAGTTAGACTATCTAAGAACCTTCAAACATAGTTAGTTAAACCATAGGGAATATCTATATAAATAAAACTTCTAATATATTTCTATGAATCTAAAACTATCATATTCAGAATTATATTTACTCAAAAACTGTCATATTTATATAAACAATGAAAACTAGCAAAATATAAACATAAATCATTATATATTAATGTCCTTGTATATGACTGTAGGAAGAGAAATAAGCTATATACCTTATCTTCCCAGCGAGATAATTTCAAAAAATAACCTGCAATGTAACCTGATATGAGTTTGAGACAATCATATCTATTGAATAAAGCATGTGCTTCAATTGATGGTATTGATGTAAAATATTCAGTGTAACACTGATATCTAAAATACATGTAATAAAATTGTTGACTGTATCTAGAAATATTCACCTTCAGAAAATAAACCTTACTAATGCTGTAATTATATTATTAGGATGAACATATTGAACAGGTATTTGCAATGCAAAATATAATTAAATTGAATAAGATAAATACCTATTGTATAAAACATTTAAATATAAACTTGTGAAATAAAAATAAAGAACCAACTAAAAAGCATCTTGTTATTTGTCGTAAAGTTATTAGAATTACATAGTATAGAGGAACTTTAAATAAGATAAATATATTCGCAAAACAAAAGGAAAAGATATGCAACTAGTTAAAAGTAATGAAGTGGTTAAGTATGTATATGGAAAAATATATATAAATGTTTATTTAATAGTTGAGATGAGTAAACCAATATATATATATATATATATATATATATATATATATATATATAACAAAAGAGATTTGTTTAGAGAAGAAATTGTAATAGGGTAGGAAAATATACAATAAATCAAAAGAATGAGAAGTATAAGTTAGAAGTAAGGAATAAATAACTTGATACAAGATTGAGTTTCAGACTTCATATTCCTCACCAAATGCCTGCCAACATCAATCCCATTATACTAGCAAATTTAAGAGAATAAATGTGATATTCAATATCTATCTCATCTGAAGGCCCTTATTCCTCCCCCCTTATCCTAGGCTTTGCCCAGATTTCCCCGACTAAGAGACAGAGAGGTATGAATTACCCCATTACTGTTGAACCTCCTTTTAAAAACAATTACTTGCCTGTAATACAGATGACCCTCATCATCTAATGTGTCTTTTAATTTAAACTGACATGTCTCACAATGAGTTCCTTGAACAGTAAAGTTACAGAGTTATATATGTTTTATCTAAAACCCAACCAAAATTATTTATTTGCATAACATAGATAACAAGCAGCTCATTGTTCAGAAGAATCATCTCATCATATAATCATATCTAACATTACCAAGTTATAACTTCTTGACATAGAAGACTGAATATACAAAATATATACCATCCTATTAGTAAAAGATGAAATATCAAAAAACAAAGGAAATGCATTTTCAAGTCAGCACCAATTTCAGGACAACCAAGAAAAATCGTTATATTCCAAAGCCACTAAATTTGAAGATTTACAAATAATATAACGTTTTACCTATGTAAATGAGGAAACACCCATCATAAACCCTAGACATCAGGGCCACAGTATGAACTCTATCCTTCTAGTCTACATAGCCAGTCTAAATGTCAGTATTCTTGGTGCAACAGCTTTTGCATTTGTAATGTAATAACAGTATGATAAATGAGGAAAAACAGTACCTGCAAAAAAATTACTCTACCTGTTGTAGAACTTAAGGATGAGTGACAGAACTGAATCTTTGTAAAAATTAATTGCAACACTCTATACCAGCACTGCATATGCATTTAACTCAAATAACTATGTGTGTATGAACTGGCAACAGTCAACATCCAGTACTAATAGAGAAATTAAGGTTAAAACAGCCAATTATGTGTACATTAAAACAGACCTTTAAATGTGATGCAAGCACTAAACAAATAACTAAACATTAACTATTAAACACCCTTTTAACAGCAACCAACTAAATGTAAAAGATATTGATGCTTACGTGAAAAACATAACTTATTTCTGTAACTTTGTCTTTCTTCCCTTTCCCTTTATCAGATCCTTCTTCTGACATACATCCTGTTGATTTTCAGATTTCATGTAATTGGAAGCCGAGATAAGAAGGAAAAGAATAAGAAAAACAATACTACGAACTTCGTGATACATTTAATATAAATAGAAGTGAAGAAACCCATTCTCCGGTGTTGTGCTGATCAGTACTTCCTATAAAAGGACTGTCTCTTAGCTGTGACATCATTGGCAAGCTTCACATTGCCGAGAATGCAATGCAGGTAGCTGGGAAAGCTTTCAAGCTGAAAGTTCTTTTTTTAAAAAATTGGAGTTATCTCGTGCATTTGGAGTGCAAGGTAAGTAAGGAGAAGATTGTCTTTGAGTTAAAAATCGGCGGGAACCACCAAAACTAAACAGCATAGGGGGAAAAAAAAAACGTTTGTATAGTATTCCCACAGAAATGAATGACAGTTTAAATTTCAAAGTCAAATCCGACTCATCACAGCCGGAACGTCAGTGCAGTCAAAGACACAAAGTAACATCCCCTTGAAATGTAGACCTCAATTACATTACATAAAGATGTTAAATACAATTTTTAAAGTAAAATATTAAAGATTTATGTCATGTCACAAAAAAAACAACATATATCTCAACAACCTGATATATATGAAACATCACTACCAAAATAAAGAGTGCAATGCATATGTGCCACTACATTATATGAACTTTACATAACTGACTGATAATAGTATAAAGCCAGCCATTGAAGTCATTACTGGCCATCATATGTATAACTAGCAAAGAAGAAGGAAGTTATCATAAAGGTGTGATATCATATCCTATATATTTACCTGAAAAATTACATGCCAGAGCAACAAAAAAAATAAAAATAAAAATATAAAAAATATATATAATCTGTTAGAAAGAAAAGGAAAGGGAAGCTGTTTGTTTTGCAATGTGCCCCTCTCCCCTATACTTTTTCACCACATGTTGCCTTGAAAAATATTGTATGTGTAGAAGTGTAATATAAATAGAATTATGTAAGTAAAAAGGAATTAAAGAAATTTAATATTTTAGTTGTATTATAATGCATGTAATGGTATTATGATTATTATAGATTAGGCTTGTTTGTTTAAAAGGAAAATTAAAAAAGAAAATATTATTATAAATATAAAATGAGGGAAAAGAAAATTAGCAATATATGTAGTGTCAGGCTGTATTAAGGTATGAATGGTAAATTGTAGGCAAACACTATATATGAAAAGAAAAGTTATTACCTTAAAAGAAAAACAAACAAAACATATTTGATGATGATATAAATTCCATAATGTTAGCATAGCATAACATAAATTAAGTTATAAATCATTTGTTTTTCAGTCTCTTTTGTTTTTCAGTAGTTTTCCATGCAGTATTTGAATCCATTCTTTTAAGAGAGGGATTAGACCATTCCATTTCTTCTATTCGTTCTAGTAATTTGTGGTTTCTAACAAAAACCAGAGCAGCATCAAGTTCCACAAACACAGAAGGACCCTCAGGAAGAAAAATCTTTAACCTCGTAGGAAACAGGAGATGGATTTTTATCTGCACCTTTTTCAATTCTTTAATGAAAGGTAGAACAACCTTTCTCTTAGCAATTACCATTGTTGAATAGTCATTGTCAAAATGGATGATTGAGTCATTATATTTTAAAGGAGATTTTGACTAGGCAGATTTTAAAGTAAGTTCTTTATCTGAAAAAGAGAGGAATTTAACTACGGCAGATCTTGATTGTTTCCTAGTACTGCTGTTTGCTGTTGTTAATGACCGGTGGGCTCTTTCTATTCCAAATGACATAGCCTCAGGTAGAGCTAATGTTTTTGGTAACCAGTTATTGAGAAAGCTTCACAAATTGTTTCCTTCTTTATAAATCCTGATGTTATTCTGACATGATCTGTTCTCTAAATCATCCAGATTATGTTGTAAAACAGTATTTTGCTTAAGTAAAAAATTATGCTGTTTTCATTTTCCATTAATCTGCCATCAAAATCTGTCAGAGACTCTACAATACTAGTTATTTGGATTTTGTGTTGTTTTAAATCCTCATGAAGCATGTCCATCTGTTTAGTAGCTTTTTCTTTAAAATTATCACTTTTAGAGTCAATCTTGTCAATGTTTGTAGTAAGTTCTTCAATATTAGTTATTAGAGTTTGAAGTTCCTTTTTTAGGCTGGAATGCTGGCTGCCTGTCTTTGTAAAGCTCATGATGAAATTCTTTCAGATGAAATATATTTATCTTGAAATAATTTGACTGAAAAATAAGTCCACTTTCGATTTCTAAGTAGATATTTCTGTAGAAGATGATGAATACTACCAAATTATGTAGAAAAAAATCCAAAATTTAAGATATAAGACAAATTTCCAGTGAAAGAATAAATCCTGGAGCTAGTGAAAACTGCTGCTACACAAAGTCCATGCTGGCCATGCCCCTAGAAGAATTTTCTAACCACCTTAGCAAAGTGGTTATCGAAGGAGAGGTTACTGTCCACCTGGGTCCCTAGCTCTCTTATAAAACTCTCTGTGTTAAGTGAGGTGCCAACTATGTGGTAATTTGTAGATACTTGGTTTTTCCCAAAGTGGATGACAATGCACTTTTTGGCATTTAGCTTGAGGCCATGATTTTGGCACCATGTATCTGTTTCAGTGAGACCCTTTTGAAGGATATCTATGTGAGTAGGAGTCTTGATTATGGCACCCAGTTTGCAGTCATCTGCTAATTTTGTTAGCCATAGTCCCCCTGTGTTTGCTTGTACCTCAGAGAAGTAGATTTTGAACAGGAGACATCCCAAGACTGAGCTCTGGGGTACTCCACTTGTCATCGGTTTGGAGTCGGACCTAGCATTTCCTATTTTCTCTATATGGGTTCTGTCCATGAGCCAGTTAGCAACCCATCTTGTACTGTAGGGGTTTATATTTAGGTTAGTGAGTTTGTCTATAATTCTCGAGTGGGGAATGGTATAAAATGCTTTTGCATACACATGTATATATATATATATATAGAGAGAGAGAGAGAGAGAGAGAGAGAGAGAATGGGAGACTTTTTTGCTTCCCTCTGAATTATTCAGTGTTGTAAGGGAGTTTGCTAGCTAAATATGAGTAAAATTATCTTAATATATGCCCACTTATGTTGACCTCTTACTGGTACTCAGGGGACCCATATTTAATTATCATATTAAGCACAGGAGGAGCTTAACAAGTGGAAGAAACTAATAGTGTCAGCTAATTCTCTTACCCCAGAACAAGGTCGGTGGAGGAGAGCTTAACTGAGCACATATCCATGGTTGAAACAATGGCAGACATCAGCGTTATGTTGCATTCTCTGTAAGCAGGCAAGTCATTAGCCATGTTACATATGCTGGTGTGGATAATTACACCTTGATCCCGTTACATGCCTACAATTTAATGTTATGGACAAGCATGGATAGGGAAATGTAAATATGGCATAATAAATGAAAGTCATGACAGACGCTTGGGAATCAACCACCTGCAGGCAGTTCTCACAAAGTGGAGAACAAATAAGCCATTTACATCACAAAAATCTATTGGTTTATTGGTGTGAGGATTGAGGATCTGGGTAAAAAAAAAAAGCTTCATCATATCTGCTATTATTGGAGCTGAACATTTCTACTTAACATAGTACAAACAGAAGACATAAGTCTGGTTCCTCATAATGTTTTCACATACCATTATAGGAGTAAATACCAGCACATGCATACACACACACACATACACACACACACACACACACACACACACACACACACACACACACACACACACACACACACACACACACACACACACACACACACACACACACACACACACTGTTAAGGTCCTATCTTGATCTCAAATCATCATCATCAACCCCCTTTTCACATTTTATTACATGGCGTCAGACAGTCTTGTCAACTATCATCATTTCTCTCAATTGAATGCCACTATCCTATCTTCTTCAGCAGTCATTCCTGACTGTCACAGATCTTTTGTCACACAATCCATCCGCCTTTTTGCTGGATGATCTCATTTCCTCTTCCTTTCTTCCTGTCTGTCCTAAACCTTTTTCACCAGATTTTCATCTACACATGTGACTGAACCACCGTAATCTGCTCTCCTTGACCTTCCCTGTCATTAGAGTTGCTTTGGCGTCTGACCTGATGTCCTCATTTCTTTGCCTGTCTCACAGAGTGCATACTACCACCTATCTCAGGAACTTCATCTTCCTCACCTCTAAATTCCTCAGCTGCTCACACTTTACTGCCCAGGTTTCTGTACCATACAATAGTACTGGTCACATCACTGTTTTGTGCACCTTTATTTTTGGCTTCTTTGGCATTCTGCTGTCATACACTACCCTTTGCACTCTCTGCCATTTGGCTGCAGTCCCTTTTGATTCTAGCTTTGATCTCCTCATTCAGTCTTTCTTTCACTTTAATCACCCCTCCCAGATACACTTAACCTGTTCCTGTATTTTCCCTAATATCTCAATTCTAAACTTCTTCTGTTTTCTACCATTTGCTGCCATTACAACTGTCTCATCTATACTCCATTTAATCCCATGTGCATTCAGTTTCACATTCCATTCCCCTATTCTTTTCTGACATTCTTGCTCAGAGTCTGCCTCTAATATCACATCATATGCTTGCAGCAACTTTGTTGATTTGCCCACTCTGACCTGTTTGCTAATGTAATCCATCACCAATATGAGCAGCAGTAGGCTAAGAACTGAACTATGATGCACACCCACTCTCACCTTAAACCCTGGAAAATCTAGGAATTCCCAGTTGGACTCTTTCCTCATCTCTCGCTTCTTCTCAACTATATGTCTTACTGCAAACTTCTGGTTGGATCTGCTGGATCCTGATATAAA